>NW_024879319.1:456749-459249 GCF_018340385.1 Cyprinus carpio | reverse complement strand
ACATATAAATGCCTCATTTCACTCAAGTAAATGCATGGGTTATTTTGCAGAATGTTAAATATTGTATCTACAGTTACTGATAACTGCTGTTTTTTGCTGAATGCATGGTTTTTGTAAATAAATGTTCCCCATGCCAGCTTGATCAAGCGAGTTCTTTAATGGGTTTTAAAATTGCTTTCATAATAATGAGATGTTTGTAGATTTGTTAAGTCATGTTATTTATGTATTATAATATTTTTTTTAATGATAATGAGATGTTAATAGATTTGTTGTTTTATGTTGTTTATGTATTATTAATGAAAGTTAATGTTTTTTTAGAAATGAAACTGGGCTAAGTCTGGAGAGTCCGGCTTGTAACTCACCGTTACGGGTCTCGCATCTTCGGCCCAGAATCTGATCGTGAGCACACAGGCATCCAGGCCGGGTGCTACTGATGGACAAGTGTCTAGCAGGTGAAAATTTACCTGAGAATGGCCTGAGTGTACGGAGAGGGTTTGTGTATGAGGTAGATGTAAACAGCCTATCAGCAGTCATCAAACTGGTAAGTTTTATCTAGACTTTTAGTGGAGGTCCGCAGTTCTCTTGACAGAAAATAAAGATCTAATCCTAAAGTATCTATTTTATTTTTAAATACCATTGTTTTCCATTGTTGGTAAAGTGTTATCTTGGTTTCCAATCACCAAGGAGAGGCTATGCAAGGTCCTAAAGATGGTGGCCACAACAAAAAAGTCACGTGACTGAAACCCATGAATATTTCCATTGTTGGTAAAGTGTTATATTGGTTTAATATGAAGGAAATGGTCCTCACTTCAGGACACTCCTCCCACCTTACATACTCCTAAACCATAGACTGTATAAAACCTGATCCCACCGGCTCCGCCCCCAGATGTTGATCCAGCCACGCCCCCTGGATCTGTGCTCTGCAGTGAGGTGCAACTGAATTAAGTAGAAGTTAGGAGTTGCCTTGAGAGTGGTGTGTGCAGGGGTAGACTGGGTCAACCAGACAGGCATTGCAGAGTATATTGTGCATGATAAGACCAATAATAGATTATGGCAGTTTAATATACAGTTTAGCATCAGAATCTATGCTCAAGAAAGTTAGTGGGATACAGTCACAAGCATTAAGAATAGGAAGTGGGGCATTTAAAACATCGCCCGTTTCAGCTATGCAGGTGGAAATGGTTAAAACTTCTGGAGATTAAAGGTAAAGAGGCATATTGGTGTTCTGTAAGGGGGCAGGTAGATACCCATCCAGTCAAAGAAGTTTTACAATAGTGTGGGAACATGAGTATGTATATACTGCAGGTAGTTTTGGAATGCTGATTGAATGCTGATAATGCTGCCAAAGAAATAGGAATAGATGGTATAAAAATGCTCATTGAGGCTTCACACTCCATCTCAGTAGGGGGCGGACATGCACCTGAAGCTGGTTTGCAAACACAAAAGCACAGTGTTGTGTAGCGCCCCCAGAGGCAGCGCCGGAGAACTGCAGCCGTTTAACCCCTTCCTCGCCTGCTGTTTGTGTCTATCGGTGGAACATGGCGACCAGAGAGTCCTTCAGAGCTCCTGCTCGGGCCTCTATCAGGCGAAACACGGGCACTTTCAAACCGCTGTTATCAAAGGTTTGATCTCGATTACGCGTCATAAATGTGCGTGCTTTGTGCTTTAAGCGACACACGAGCCGCGCGCGAGCTTCTACACGCGGTGCCGCTTTAGATAAAGACGAGACCACTAGAAACGGTCCTCCTCTAGCACAGTGGTTCCCAAAGTGGGGGTCGCGACCCCCCGGGGGGTCGAGGGACCCCGGCGCAGGGGTCGCGAGATGATTTTCTAAAAAAAAGTGGAAAAAATATATAGGCCCTATATATTTTTGTTTGCAGTTAATTTAACCCTTTCGCACGTACGATCACAACCGTATGATCAGTCTAGGCTGGTCCCTGGAGTGTACGATCACACCGGTCAGTGCATGACGTGAGAAATTCAAATGTGCTCCCGCGCGTTGGCTGGCGCTGAGCCAGAGACAGGCGCGCTCAGACTCAGAGCTGTCATCAGAACTTTTAAGTGTTTTCAACCACATATGTTTATTTAGGTTTCAGACATATAAGTACTAAAAAAACAATACATTTAGAGTTTGTAAAATACACACTGATGTCCAAGGAAGAGGCAATAATAATCCTTTCCATTATAATAGACACGTTTTAATGCATATCAGATTACACATTGTGTAAGTAACTTTAAAGTTTTACTCTATTATTCTCCCAGTTCACCATCCACTTACTTTTATGTATTTCGGGAGAAGTGGATGAATTCACGTGTTGTAAATCCAACAGATCCGATTCTCTGAACTGCGTCTGCGAGCACAAACTAAGATGCCGTCGCGCATACAGCTCAACTAACGCGATCGTTATAAAGGTGTTTTAAACAACAAAACACTTCCACTTGCATATATTTGAAAATCCGAATATCAGCTATTTCATGTTGCCATATCTAACAAATTTGT
>NW_024879319.1:419249-451749 GCF_018340385.1 Cyprinus carpio | reverse complement strand
CGGTCGTGTTTTGTGTGTTGTTGTCCAGTGCCGCTCATCCAGCCACATGGAGTCCAGGATAATGATCCCGCTCAAAGCATCCCCGGCTCCAGTAATGCCTCGCGTCACGTCCCCGTGAGCTCCGGACCACACACTTTCACTGCCATCATTAACATCACACACCACACACTCCTGACCAGACACACACACCAGCAGATATGACGCCTGAAGGCTGTTACTGTAAGGCTTTGAGGGCTTGGAGATGTGTCTGATCTCTGCTGGTTATATGAATCTGTATGTTGCTTAGGCTTGGAAAAACTGTTGAATAAAGTTTCGTTGGGATATGTAAAGCTATAAAAGAAAGTGCATTGGAATTACAACAAGTGTAGAGTAGGTGACACCCTTTCATCTTTGAGTCCATCATATTTCCAAACAAACAGCACATATGAGGGGGTGGCAGAAGTATAAACAGACCTGCTCGAGGGCTGCAGGCCGTTCATGTATCTATTGCATAAATGTAAAAGCTGTAAATATAAACCCCACATGGAGATGATTTCATGTTTTTGTAACACTCTGCAGAATCCATCCATGCATATTCAGATCAGATCTGTTGAAACTGGAGCTGGACGAGCCTCGCTGGGGACAGGCTGTTGTGCAAAAATTACTGTCTGTTTTTTTTAAGAAATGGTTTTTATTTAGTTGCTGTATTTTTTATTCTGTTTCTACGTAGACATGCCTTTGAAATGTCTGCAGTTTGTGGAGGAAGCTGAACTAGTTTTGTGTGATGGCTCAGTCACTGATCCGATTTTAACAAATCAATACTGTATATAAATCATTATTCTAGCACATGGTGTCATGTCTACACGGATAACGAGACACACAGCAGGCCCCTGGTCTAAATCCAGTCGAGCAGAACATCTCTCAGGTGCTGTGGAGTCTAAAGATTATAATCATAGAAACTCAAGAACCAGTCGATGACGGGCATTTTTTCGGTTTGTTTAATATTTGTGACCTGACGCCGGTGACTGTATGTGCTGTCCAAAACATCATTAATACTCTTCTTGATTACACATCTCGATGTGATTTATTTCTTGTCTTTATTTTATTTCAGAAATTAACTTGACTTTTTTTTCTGCGGTTGAGAAAAGTAAAAATAGCCTAATTATGTCAGTGATTTTCTCTCATTTTTAAGATTTATCAAGAATTCTTTATTTCGATCTGCAGTCTAATAAGCCTAATTCTTTTTTTCTTAACTTTTTAAATAAAAAAAAAAATATATTTGAAATCTACTTCATAACAAATAATATACATAAATATACATAAAAATGTTCATTTAAAAAGAAATCACAAATATGACAAGAAATTACAATTAGGTTTTCTACAGAGTTTAATATAATAGTGTGTTGAAAATGGATGAGGAGATGACAGTGCAGTGTTAACAGCATCACTGGGACGATTAACCTGTCGTTTGCTGTAGACTATCATCATTTTTTTATAACTTTTTTTTTTGTGTATATGGACCAGTAATGTTTTATTCGTTCTGACCGGTACAGAATAGGCCAGCGTTTTTAATCAGAACCTATTCATTTTTAATCCCTTTCACACATACATGAGATAATGAATATATTATTGCTTTGACTAAATGGTCTAAAAATAGCATATATAAGGAAATTAAATATAGGTGTCTGAAGAATACCTGGTTAATAGTTTGGGGGTCAGTTGAGACCTGTAATGTGTTTAAAGAAGTGTCTTCTGGCTCATCAAGACTGCATTTATTTGTTTTTAAAAATACAGAAAAAAAAAAAAAAATGTTATTACACATAAATAAAATAATGGTTTCTATTTTTAATATCCTTTAAAATATAATTTATTTCTGTTGTGATGAAAAGCTGAATTTCCATCAGCTATTTATCCCAGTCTTCAGTGTCACATGATCATCAGAAATCATAATAATATGATGATTTGATTATTAGGAATTATCAATGTTTGTGCCTGACAATTTTTTAATTTTTATTTTTTTGGAAACAGAGATACTTTTTTTCAGTATTCTTTGATGAATGAAATGTTAAAAACATTATTCAAAATATTTTTTTTTTTCATAACAATATAAATATTTGCCTTTCACTTTCTTATCAATTGTAACACATCCTTACTGAATAAAAGGTTTAATTTCTTTCAAAAAAACCCCAGAAAAATCGTTCTGACCCCAACCTTTCGACCGGTAGTGTATATATACACAGTATAATACAGGCCTCTGGGTCCGTGGCTCTTCCTCCGGACACAGCACACTCGTGTCAGTCTCTAGCTAGCGCAGCAGCAGCTCTTACCGCTGAAGAAAAACTTGAGGAGATGCTGAGCTGCGACGTCACATATTGTTTCAACACGATGCAGCAGAAACCTTCCACACTACACTGATGAAGCTTCCTCCAGCAGCTCCCTGAAGCAGACGAAACACTCACAACAATCTCCAGAAACATGTGCACTACACTCTACAGTGAGGCACTAGTGTTTGTCTTTTTGTGTATACGGGAATAAGTGTCTAGGGGGTGTGGTAGTTAGATACAGTGTGATACCATAGAGTGTAGCATTATAGTGTACAATATTAAATAGCCTAACGAAGGTGTATGCATTGTGTGTATAGTGTAATAACGCTCTATACAGTACATAGTTGTTACATAGAGTATATAGTTTAAAAGTATTATATAGTGTAGAGTGTAAAGGTTATACAGTTGTATAGTATAGCATTGTGTATATATATTTTTTATTTTCTATACATTTAGCAGACACTTTTATCCAAAGGGACTTTACATTCAAGCTATAATTTTTTTTAACCAGTATTTTTATGGTCTATTGCCAGCATGGTTAAAGCTGTTTAATGTTTGCAGTGCAATTTCTTGACTGGAATGATAAATGTGTGTCCGTTACAGCTTTAGTTCTTTCGTGGAGATTCCCTTGCCCAGCCGCATTTCACTTTGGTTTTTGGGGACACCAATTCTTGTTGTCCCCTGATGGTTCCACAGGCTCCAAAAAAAAACCCCAGGGTTATAAAGCTGGATGGAAAAAACTACTGGACCTGGTATAAAAATGATCACAAGAAATGTGATCCCCAGATCCTCCGTTCTGCCATCGACAAAACATCACCAGCATCGAAGGAAAGTTTTTTTTTTTTTTTTTTTTTTTTTTTTTTTTTTGTTTTTTTTTTTTTCCCCTTTTCTCACGGTACAGCCACTACGGTCACACAACACTTGTGTTTTTGAGGTACTGATCCTGGCTTTGTTGGATAACAATCCGCTCATCCACATAAAGGGGTTTCGTCAGTGATGATAAAACAGATTTGACAGGCTGCCATGTAAACTCATATAGAGTCCGTATTCTATGTCAGACTAATACTCATCTGTGCCGATTTCCGCCTGTCACTGGCAGCATCTTCTGCAGGGCGCATAGGTGATGTGACCGGTCTCTGGACATGACCTTTTGAGGTAGGGGGACGTGGAAGATGGATTTTTTTTTTGACCACGCAGTAATCTCTGAGACTTGGAAGCTTTAGATAAAGACCATGTATAGTTCTTTTTTATTAGTTTTTGGCACACAGTTGTTTTTGATAGCAGCCGTGTCAGAATTACATTATGAGAAGCGCAATGGGGGTGACAGAAGAAGTCGACAGAGGTGGCTGCACAACCTGGCTTTCTTTTGGGCAGGAAAGGATTAGGGGGATTGAGGCAAACGGCTATTTTTCTGTGTTTCCACCCACCAGACATGATTAGGTGTGGTCTCTAATGTACAGCCCTTGCCTCGGGACCTTTGGCTGCTGACTTCCGTAGGCTTCTGATGTTCCCTCACTCTCCGACCATAACCTCGCTCTCTTCTACCAACCACCGCAGATGCCTCTAACATCTTCAACACTACAACAAAAGGTAAGTAAAATGGCAAGTTAGTGTTTTCTGGCACAAAATCAATATAAAAAAAACAAGTCAAAGAGTAGATTTAATTGTCATGCATCAATATCATTCTGTGTTTTGTATGTTTTTTATATCTCCAACACAAAAGCTAAAGCATATTTCATGAATAAATCAAGTTAGACGTCTTGCGCACCAAAGCAATATAGAAGTGACAAGAGTAAATGTTCATTCCCTGTGGTTTGTTTTGTTTTATTCTCGAACTCACAAGCTACGGAATATCGCATTCAAAATAAATGCAGTGATTAATACAGTTTTAATTTATAGTTTTTTCAAACACTTCACTGTACTGTCATTATAAAATAACTTTTATGTATTGTTCAAATTCTAACAAATAAGTTCTTGTTAAAAACAACCCCCCCAATGTTATTTATAATATAATAAAATACTAAAAAATAACACTCATATATCGGTAATCGGCCAAAATGAGGTTGAAACTTATCCGCATATGAGGATATCGGCAAAATCCTAATATGGTTGCCATCCCTAGCGCAGTGTTTTAAGAAAAGCGGTTTCCATGCATGAGACACTGCAAGATCTAGAGCACAGCGAGCGCAGGATTCAAACACGTCCATGCACTTGCATAAGAGAAAAAAAAACAATGGAAAGTCGACAGCAAAAAAAAATTGAACAACTGAATAAAAGAACTGTAACTCTTAAACTACCTCTGATATGTACCTGATACTCCTCGTGAGGAGGTCGGCTCTTTTTCTGCTTCATGATGAACTGGACTGGGGGAGCTGCTGTTGCTCTTTTTTACACAGATAGATCAACATTTCCAGAACAAACCCTGAGCGATCAAACACGGTTAATGACCAGGTCATGATAACTAGTGGAGCAGCGTTATACTGTAAGTGGTCTTGAAGCAGATATGGATTAACACAGAGTGACTTGAGATTTGTTGAAGCATTTTTACTCCGGTGTGCTTCAGGTGCAAAACACTTCACCATCAGTGCTCAGACAGCCACACACACACACACACCTCTCACACACTCACTCTCACACACACACACCTCTCCACACACACACACACACACACACACTCTCACACACACACACACACACACGCCCACACACACTCACACTCTCCCACACACACACACACACACACCCCTCACTCTCCCACACACACACACACACTCACTCTACACCCCCTCCACCCCCCTCTCCCCACACACACACACATACACATACATACACACACACTCTCTCACACACACACACACACACTCCTCGCACACTCACACACACTCTCACACACACACCCCTCCTCACACACACTCCACTCACCCACGAAACACACCTCTCACACACACACACACTCTCACACACACACACACACACTCTCACTCACACACACACACACTCTCACACACACACTCTTCCACACACATCTCTCCCACACACACACACACTCTCACACACAAAAACACACACTCTCACACACACACACTCGGTGTGCGCACACTTTCACACACACACTCTCTCTCTCCCACACACACTGTCTCTCTCTCACACACACACACACACACACACACACACACACACACACAGTTTCTTAGCTAATCAACTGGTGTGGCTGGCAGGCTCAGTATTTTGGCTACGCTAGTTTTCATCTGACCCACACCCAGCCTGGACATTGCTTCAGACGAGCAGATCCGTGAGGGTCATGCGTCACATGTGATCAGACTTCCGTCCAGTCCAGACACCGTCTTACCTCTCGCTGCTGATCAGGCCCAACAGCGAGACCAGGACCGGAAGGGTTTTAGCAGGAAGAACAGACTACCCCGAGGTCGTGTGCTGGCCATGTGTGGATAATCCTGGCCACAACACACAGGCTTCTTGAAATCTCACTGAAGAGGTTTTATACAGAGAGGGAACCAAGATCCTGCACTCACTGTAATGCTCTGCTGCTCTGCTGCTACACACACCAACACAAAACAAACACACACACACACACACACACACACACACACACACACAGCAGTCGCACGTGTCTTCCTGAACATGGAACGATTTATACGGTGATCTTCTGCTCTGCAAGCCTGCATTGCATTTGATCCAAAGTACAGCAAAAAGCAGTAATATTGTGAAATATTATTACTATTCAATATCAGCGGTTTTAATAGATAGTAACAAAAAAAAACAAAAAAAAATGTAAGTTTATTTCCTTCATTTACTCCAGTCTTCAGTGTCACATGATCTTCAGGAAATCATTCCTAATATGATCTGATTTGCTGCTCAAGAAACATTTTTCTGATTATTATTACAATGTTGAACACAGTTGAGTAAGTTTTTTTTTCTTTTCAGGATTCTCTGATGAATAGAAAGATCCAAAGATCAGCATTTATCTGAAATATAGATATACATTTAAAAATTATACACTTATACCTTTTTGGGGGAAATTAAATTAAGGGAAATTATGACTACTTTTATTTAGCAAGTATGCTTATAATTAATCAAAAGTGATGATAAAAACGTTACAAAAAGATTTCTGTTTGAGATAAATGCTGTTCTTGTGAACTTTCTATTCATCAAAAAACTGAAAAATATACTTCTACTCAGCTGTGTTCAACATTGATAATAATCAGAAATGTTTCTCGAGCAGCAAATCATCATATTAGAATGATTTCTGAAGATCATGTGGACAACTGAAGACTAGTAATGATGCTAAAAAAGACAGCTGCGCATCACAGAAATACATTACACTTTAACAGAGAGATTCACACAGAAAACAGATATTATTTTTAAATAGGTGAACATTAAATTGTTGTTGTAAACTGTTTTTGCTGTACTTTGGATCAAAATAAATACAAGCTTCGTGTTTCTTTGATTTATATATCACTTTAACACAACTCGAGGTTGACCAAAGTGGCATAATGAACAACAACAAACAAATAAATCAATTATAAAATACATAAAAATAATAAACTCACAAAGAATGAAAACACTACATTAAAGCAACTTTTTCTGTTCAAAATTTGCAAAAATGTATATGAGCAAGTACATCATAACTTCATCTACCAAACCACCTTTGTCTGATCCCCATATCACTACTGTACATTCATAATAAGTGATTATTTATGGACTACTGTCATCATGTTCGGGTCGTCACCGCTGCGGAGTAACACATACCTGCGTGAATCGCCATATAGATTATAAACTTGGAGAAGTAGCTCCGGTTAGATTGTTCTTCCGCGGGACGCGCGCAGCTCTGTGTATTAACCCCTAGAGCGCCAACATCAAAGAGGTGCGGTTTAACGCACATCTTTAAAGATCGGCAACGAAAGGATACGTCGTTCAATATTGTGCTCACTTCACAAAACAGGAATAATACCAGTACATCAGGCCTTCGAGCCCGTCAAGTCTTCCTGTCACAGCACCAAAGAGTATAGAAGCCTTTTTGTTTTTTTTTAAAAACCCTCTTTAGACTACTATACTCTGTGACAGCACTAGTATATACAGCACACTGCACACAATCCTCGAGTGAAGTGAGGGTAAAAACACTAGATGCTAGTGCTTGCTGCGGAAACACTAGTATAATGAAACTCAGGGAAGCAGCAGTGTTAGACTTCTGCTTCCAGGCGGGCCTCCTTCAGCGCGGACATTGCGTCCATTCCGCGCTGTTCAAAATCACCGCCAATCAGCGCCGCGCCCTATGCGCGCCTAGCTTCTCGTTGATTATTCTTTGCTGGGAACCGTGTTGGATGTAATGTCAATAGGTTTTGGTAATTTAATTAGTGTCCCAGTTCTCCCCTATGAACTAATAGTTGCGTTACTAGCATGAATATTACTGGGATATTGACTGTTTATTATTACGTACCAATCGTCGTAACCTAACTTTACTAATAAGCAGTAATTAGGAGTATATCGAGGCAAAAGTGATAGTTAGTTAATAGTGAGAACTGAGGATACAATTCTAAAGTGTGAGCAGAATAAATTGATGTAGTTACTTGAAAAAGAATTAAAATAACAGTTTCATGTGTCTATCCTTGTCTCATTAACTTGTCGAGGTGGATATGAGGATTTAGAAAGTAATCAGTAATGTAAGTAATACGTAATATACTACTTTGGACAGCCAGTAATTTGTACAGTAATCAATCAAAAATTGCGTGTAAAGCTCGTTTTCAACTTTGACCCCCGCACGCCTCGCGAGATTTGAACAGCAGCTCGCGTTCGCGCAGCAGCACGGCGGGGCAGACTAGCGCGTCTTTAGCTTGAGAGCTACGACGCACAAACAAAACAAAGAAGAGACAGACAGACAGAAAGAAAGAAAAAGCCAGAACCCGAGTACACTTCACAGATGTGAGTATGTGTGTGGCGGAATATTTCCTCTCTGCTGGTCATGCTCGTATCAGTGTGTGTAGGGCGCGTTGTATCCGGCTGTGTCTCAATCACTGCTGGGCTCTCATCAGTTCTGTGCACTATTCAGTGCTTTCTCTGCTCCGTTTCTTCCCTAGATCACATTTCTGCGCGGCTTAACATGATTTATAAAATCTTAAACCTCCCGCTTCCGCAAAATTAAGGCTTTAAATCCAAGCAGAGCAGAAAGTCTTAACCCTTGTGTGTTGTTCAAATTCACTCTTTCCTTGTGTTCGGGATGAAAACATCCATAAGATTAAATGCCTGTAAAATGGATCGATAAATATATTTTTCTATTTTTTGCGGTAATTATTAATCAACCTCCAGTCCTCGATCAAAAACTACCAAATGTTTTTTTTTTTTTTTTTTGTTTTTTTTTTTTTAAACAAGCTTTTAATTCTTTAATTACCAGGTTATAAATGATCGTCACTGATTGGGGGAAAAAAAAAAGAAAAACACACAAAATTGACCTATTTTCAATATATAAATTGATTGTGGATGGATTTTGTTACCTTTTATCACAGTTTGGTGATGTGTGTCAAGATTAGTACCAAATGGCTTCTTGATTCATTGTAGTTGTGCAGATTAGATTTTATTTCTTTTCTCCTCCTTTGTGTTCGTGGCTGTTTTTGGCCCATTTGACGCGACATTTAACGACATTTTTGCTGATTGCCCACAGTCCAGCAACCTTAATCATGCATTCTTGATTGTTTGTGGTTTTCCCCTTTTGGGAAAGAGGTCAAATTTGTTATTTTTACAGTTGATCACTAGGTGGGACCATTAGCATCCTTTAGATAGGCCTGTGCAAACAAAAAAAAGGCTTAGTTTTCTGGTTTGTGTTAGAGGAGTTTTCTTAGTTGATGCATAACAAGCAAATTGCATAGGTGTGGTTTGAGGTTTGAGAGTGAAGCGAGAGAGAGAGAGAGGAAGAGAGAGAGTGTGGTGTGTGTAGTGTGTGAGAGAGAGGAATGGTGTGTGTGTGTGGGAGTGTGGCGAGAGTGTGTGGAGTTGTGTGTGTGTGTGTGTGAGAGGAGAGTTGTGTTGTGTTGTGTGTGTGTGTGAGAGGGAGAGGGGAGGAGTGTGTGTGTGATGAAGAGGGTGTGTGTGTGGGTGTGGGGGGGAGGGAGAGTGTGTGGTGAAGGAAGTGTGTGTGTGTGTGTGTGAGAGGGAGAGGGAGAGTGTGTGTGTGAAGAGTGTGGGTGTGTGTGTAGAGAGAGAGAGAAGAGTTGTGTGTTTTGTGTGTGTTGTGAGAGAGAGTGAGGTGTGTGTGTGTGTGTGTGGGTGTGTGTGTGTGTGAGAGAGTGTGTGTTGTGAGAGAGTGTGTGTGTTGTGAGAGTGTGTGTGGTGATGAGCGAGGTGTTGTTGTGGAGAGAGAGAGAGAGTGTGTGTGTGTGGTGAATCTCTCGCCTCTTCTTCTCTCTCTCTCCTCTCTCTCTCTGTGTGTGTGTGGGTGCGTGTCAGTGTGTGACTGCTCTGTGTGTGAGAGAGAGAGTGTGTAGTGAGAGAGAGCGTGTGTGTGAGAGAGGGAGCGTGTGTGTGTGTGACACTGTGGTGGAATGGCCTATCTCTCTCTCTCTCTCTCTCTCTCTCTCTCTCTCTATCTCTCTCTCTCTAATCTCTCTCTTCTGTGTGTCAGGTGTGTGTCTCTGTCGGTTGTGTGTGTTTTGGCATATGAGGAACAAACTTTTGTATAATGCATGGGTATGTACAATGGTATTACAAGAGGGTGGTTTGGTGATTCCTGTTTTTTTTTTTTGTTGGGTGGGGGTTTGGGGGGGGGGTTTTTTTTCTCTTAGTGTGTGATCTGTGTGTGTGTCTCTCAGTGTGTGATCTGTGTGTGTGTGTGTGTGTCTCTGTGTGTCAGTGTGTGATCTAGCTCTGTGTGTGTGTGTGCAGAGCTGCAGCGGTCAACATATGATATCTGGAAGTCGGCGGTGTAGCGTCAGCATCGAGGAATGTCTCAGTGTGGCGTCAGGTGCAGGAAGTGTCTCTGGGCGGTCAGGAGGCGATAGTGCCTCCGCTCTATGTCTCAGAACCTGGCCAAGCTGGAAAGCAGCTGGAGGTCGGCTTCGACCAGAGCTCCGACTTCCGGAGCAGGGCCGGGCGAGGCGGGGAGAGCCGAGAGCGATGGAGCAAGCGGGCCGGAGGAGGAGGGGCGAGGTGAGTGGGGGGGGAGTGTTTTACTGCGGGGCTGAGGCCTGCTCGTGACTCAAGCGCTGCTCTCTGCTGACAGGTCTGGCGGTGAAGTTCCAGCCCTGGCTGTGGCCGTGGGACTTCGGTGAGGAATAACCTGCTGGCGCTCTCACAGAAGATGTGTGTGCTGCGCGGCGTGCTCAGCGTGCTCAAGGAGAAGAAGTACATGGCCCCTGGACCCCGTGTCCCAGGACCCCAACGTCACCAAGGTACGGTCTCCTCGTGACTGGGGCTGTGCCAGATTGAAAAAAATAGATCTTGATATTTTCTAGGATTTTTTCGATAACGATAATTAGACTATATGTGACCTGTGCTGGCAAAATGAGTCACAATGAGCACATTGTAAATGTTTTACATCCTCTATTAAAACAACTTCAAAATGATGTATTATTTGTTGGATTTGGACTTTAAAACACAGAGCTTCTCACCTGTTAGAAGTTGACAGAGTCAGCAAACTTACTTCAAAGTCAGAGTCAAGACTCTATAGCAAGTTAAGTGCTCTCATTAAAAATAAATAAATAATTCAATTCAATCTAAGTTTATTTGCTAGCGAAACTGCTTATACAAATCATCGCCAAAGCAACTTCTACAGAAAAATTAAGTTTCTACAATAAGTGGTAGTAGCTTATCAGTGATGACTGATAAGTAATATCTAATCTTATCTGAATTTAATAGGAGAAAGTTATTGGTCATCCAATCTTTTCTTGAATGGTTTTGGGGACCGTGACTAAAGATAACGACGAAAAAAAAGTTCATACTATTGAGAAGCGGTTCTTATGCTACAGGTAACCAACTCTTTCAGTAATTTATTGGGTACAGGATCTAATAAACATGTTGTTGTTTTAGATGCAGTTATAAGTTATCTTAGCTCTTCCTGTCCTAGAGTTGTAAACATGCGTAATCTGGGTCGCGATAGATAACCTAAGGTATTAGCGCTGTGAATCTACATTTGTTATTGTATTTCTGATGGTAACTATTTTATCCAGTGGAGAAATTCATAAAGTCATTACTATTTTAAATGTGAGGGAATATTTAGATCGCGGGTGGCGTCTGCTGTTATTTGTTAATATAGCACTGTGCTAAATACAAAACCTTGGGATGGTTTGGTCATTGGCAGTTTTTAGAGCCCTGTCTATACAACTGGACATACTGTTTTCACGCATTCTAATAAAACTTCCACAAGTTCGTGTTTTCTCCATTTGAGCTCGAGACTACGGAGTTTCTTTCTTGAGAGCGTGGGTATACTGTTCGACCAGGCACAGTACGTTTTCTCTAACCTTTTTCAATTTGATGGGGGCAACAGCTTCGAATGTATTAGAGAAGATAGTGCCCATGTTGCCAGTCATTTTGTTAGTTAATGTGTATTTATGGGACCACAGAGTCAGTTGAGATAAATTCAGGCAGGGTATTTGTGAATCTGTCTTTGGTGCTGGAACAATAGTTATGCCCGGACGATAACGCGAAGCTATATAGTTATTATCATCAATACACAGAAATGCACGATACAAGGATATGGTCAGTTAACTCATCACTTTGGCTACGGATATCTAGGCAATAAGATCGATCCATGCGATAAATTAAATCTAGGTATGATGAAAACGATGAGTGGGCCGGGACATTTGCTTTATCAAAAGAGTTCGTAATCGTCCTAATGCCATCATTTGTATATCAAACTGATGTAATATTAATGAATGCGTGCACTGCGCTCTGAGGTGGTTGTGTTTGGTTTTCCACGTATACGGATAACGTCAAATCCCACATCGTTTAAAACAACCATTACGATGTTATCACAGAGGTATATGCCTCCTCTACTCATGGACAGTCGCTGGGTTAGCAGCGGGGATGTCAAAAGGAAAATCACAATTCGAATTTCGGTCGAATAATAAAAATCACATTCAAATGCACAAAGCGTTGCATTTGATGTAAAACTATACATACAGACATGATGCGGTTTTGTTTCTAAGTGTTAAGCAACTTAATAATTTATATATGGCTGATAAACAGTTATTCAGTTTTTTCAAAGATAGTCCTGTATTTTATTGGTAGTAATATTTTGCTGGATGCGCCCCTTGGGGCCGCAGGAGAGAAGCCAGAAGCTTTTTGCCCCTAACAGGAAAAGTAGCCTTTTTAAATAGAATATAGATATATGTAAGTATGTAGTTTGACGCGTGAGAGTTCAGAACCGCAGGCTGTTCCAGCTGTTAATCAGCAATGAAGAAGTTCTCTGACACGGCCGCCAGCTGCTGCTGAAGGGAGCGCGAGAAGCTCAACAAGTTCTCTGGCGGAGAACCAGGAGCCGCCAGACAGAGGGACTTCAACTCGGAGGCTGCTGCGTCTGCGCTCACAGTGGAAGCTGCGCAAGGTCGGGGACAAGATCCCCCCATGGGACCTGATCTACCGCAGCGCCGGTTAATGCGACAGCGCTTTAAAACCTCTCTGATGTTTCTGAAGTGTTGTGTTGTTAACAATGCGGTGGAGAGCGTTGTGTTCTGCAGGGTCCCTGGTCCGCCCCTCACGGAACGGTTTGAGTGTCATCAAGACAACAAAGACTCGACCTGGATAAGAAAGTCCCTGACGATTACTGTCCGCTCAGCGGGCGATCCCCAGCGACCTGGCGGGGTCGGCCGACATTAAGGTGATTGTCCATTAAAGATAACTCACCTGTGAGCACAGACACCAAAGTGTAGCTTTCAACCAATGAACCGTGTGTGTGTGTGTGGTGTGGTGTGTTTTATCCAGGTGTCCAGTCACGAAAGCAAGTCTCCCTGATAGCGGAGACCTCGCACAGTTCAGTCTCTTCAGAAAGACAGCGCCAAAGCCAAACCTGGTAAAGCCAGCTAGAGCGGCTTGATGAGGAAATGCTGCTTTCAAAACTATACTTACCTTTATAGATGTAAGACTAACACATGCGTGTGACCCTGCAGCACATCAAACCATGTCACGAGGGTCAGTTTCTTCCAATTGAGATTTATAATAAATAATCTTCTCCATTGATGTCTGGTTTTGTAGGAGGACAATATTTTGTCTGAGATACAACTATTTGAAAATCTGGAATCTGAGGGAGCAAAAAAATCTAAATATTGAGAAAATCATCTTTAAGTTTGTTCAAATGAAGTTCTTAGCATGCATATTACTATCAAAAATTAAGTTTTGATATATTTACAGTAGGGAGATTTAACTAAATATCTTCATTGAACATGATCTTTACTTAATATCCTAATGATTTTTGGCATAAAAGAGAAATGTATAAATGTGACTCATACAATGTATTGTTGTCTATTGCTACAATATATCTGTGCTACTGATGACTGCTTCTTCTGTGCTTGCAGGGACACATATACAAATATTATACTTTGGAATAGAGTTGAACACCATATATAGAATATTTATGACTATGAATATCAAAAGGATTTTATTAATCCTTTATAAAAATAACATTATTCTCATGTTAATCTTATAGAGTAGTTACTGCATCCTTCATCTCTCCTGTCTTCAGTTTTATCATATTTATAAAAGAAAGAGACAGCTTCCTGATTCTCAGCTCTCCAAAACCAGCGGAGCTCCTGGAGGCTAAAGAGTGACGAGCACTCAAAACACTTCCAGATCTTTTATAATAATAATAATAAAAGTAGCAACTCAAAGCGCTTTACATACATATGAAAATTATAAAGTTAAAAGATACACACAAAAAGTACAGGCAGTAACAAACAAAAAATAAATAAATAAAAAGCAACTACTCAAACAATATAAAGCCAATGTAATAAAACATAAATCACATAAAAGCTTCCCTAAACAGTAAGTTTTAAAGGAGGATTTAATCCTTATCTCAGAGGGCAGCTCCTCCACAAGTTTAGTCGTGTGCTATCAGATGTGTGTGTTGTGGTCTGTTTCCACGAGCGGTAAGTGTGTATTCCTCTCGAATCCGTCCTCTCTCAGCTTCTCAGGAAGTGGCACGTGAAGCTGGAGGCGGCTCAGAATGTGCTGCTGTGTAAGGAGATCTTTGCTCAGCTCTCACGTGAAGCTTGTTCAGATCAATCACAGATCCCTCACATCGTCGTCAAGAACCAGATCATCTCACAACCCTTTCCTGGTACGTGCACGCATTCATTCCATTCATTCATTCATTCATTCATTCATTAATTCATTCAGCAGAGGCTGTTATACAGAAGCCCGAGCATGCACACACTGGAACTCTGATCACAGTCGAGTATTAAGCACTGTGCGAGTACTTAGTATTAACAGGGAACACTTGACAGTGAGGTTGCGTTAGTTAAAGCTGGTTAATTCATTAACTAACAACGAGCAATGCATCTGTCACAGTGGGTGTTACTCTTTGATATTCAGTTTATTCATGTTCGCTCAGTTTAATAATGCCATTGGAAATGTTTGAAATTAACAATAACTAAGATTGAAATAAATGCCTTAAAATATTTCCATTGTTAGTTCAACTAAAAAGGTTAAGAGATTAAATCTTATTATATAGTGTTACTGTATTTAGCTTCAAAGACATAATTTATATATATTCAGCGCTGGGACGTAAACTAGTTACATGTCACAGCAATTAGGTAATTTATTACAAATAAATGTAACTGTAATCAGTGACAGTTACTGAAGTGTAATTAAATTAGTTACTCATGAAAATGTTAATGATTATAAGAGGGTTACATCTGAATATGATCTCACACACATTTTTCTGACTGCTGCTAAAAATGAGAACACCCACCGATGGTTTCAACGAGTCTGTTTGGGTTTAGTATATGCTTTATTTTTTAAGATTAACAGTTTTTTTCAAGGCGTTGTTAGCATGTGTGTCCTGTTCTGTTTTAACGGTTTCAAAATGATTAACAGTTCAAAACAATTCATTAGAAATGTAAGAAAAGTAATCTGTTACATTACGTTGATGATCAGGACCTGGCTTACGACGCTACCAACACAGATCAATATTGTGTGTCCAATTTATATATATATATATATATATATATATATATTTAATATATATATATATATATAGATATATATATATATATATATATATTATATATATCTATATATATATATTTTATTTCTTTTATTTATTAGTTTTTATTTTTTTATCAGCTCAATTGTAATAATTGCTGTGTCAAGCTAACCTGAGACGTGTTTAATAGCCACTTTCACACAATCATCGCTCTTCTGTTGATTCGGATTGCTTCTATTGTCCCTCATTTGTAAGTGATGACTAAATGTAAATAAATAATGAAATAGTTACACTGCTCCTAACATTGTTAAATAGGGTAACTTGATTTCCAAAGTAACCTTCCCAACACTGATTATTAATGACATATTTCAAGACCTATAGTTATGGTAACATGTTCTCATCACCTTTATTCATGATTTGTGACTCTAAAAGAGCAGCTGTTTGTTATTAGTGTACCTCCCTGTCTGTGTGGTGTGTGTGTGTGTGCAGGTCTGCAGCTGTCCATCTCTCTCTGTCACTCCACCGGAGAGAAGAGAAGCCAGAGAGCCTCACCGGAGAAGAGTAAACCGGACTATCATCTGTATGTGTTAGAGCACAACCTCCACCAGCTGATCCGAGAGGTACACACACTTCAGCCCACCGCATACCTCGTCCTGGAGCGCCTCCCCTCCTCCTCCTCATCTCTGTGTGTGTGTGTGTAGTTCCACAAGCAGACGCTGAGCTCGGTGGTGATGCCTCATCCTGCCAGCGCTCCGTTCTTGGGGACACAAAGCGCTTGCGTTCTGGCGGGACCCATGGCCTACGACAAAGCCGAGATCAGCTCGCTGCAGCAGAGCGAGGGACTCCTGGAGAAGATCATCAAACAGGCCAAACAACATCTTCCTGAGGAGCCAGGTGAGCATCTCACTAGGTCGACCGATATGCAGGTTTTTCAGGGCCGATACCGATTATTACAGATCAAGGAGACGACCGATAACCGATATTTTGAACCGATATGTGCTTGTGTAAAAATGAAAATTAATGTCAAAATTGAAGAATAAAAAGGCAAGAATTATTTGCAACCCAGAATTGCATTAAAATCACACACATCCCATATTGTAATAGTGTTTTGTTTTTTTTGTTTTTTTATGTGTAAAATGTTTTTGTTTGACTGTTTATCACGGCGATACAAACTAGGAAGGTATACAGTGACAAGCGTCATCCAGAAACGTGCAATGTGAGATTATTGACAATTTACGTTATTAGCATAGGGTTATTAGCAGGTGCGTGCGATTTGTGTTGAATAAACAAAGGGGGGATGCTTTGAAAAATTTTATGAAATGTTTTTAATACGACGGAAATGGGTATTTAGTGTGATCTCAGTTTATAAAAACATTGTAAGCCTACGTTAGGCCTATTAAATTGTAATGAGTTAATGTCCGCGCGTTATTCAACAAAAAATTACGATCGGGAAAGCGAGCAAAGAACACAACGTAGCTTTTTGAAACTCCGAATCAGTTAAACCATTGCGTCGCAAAATGATTCAACTGTTTCGATGCGCTTCAATCGGATCGCGAATCGCGAATCATTTGATTCAGATCTGGACGTCAGAGAGGGTTTTTGCATGATGTTTTTATCCCCCCACCGGGGGATACAAGTTATTCAGCAGAGGCAGGGATGCATAGACCAGAAGGGGGGAAATCCCCCCATCCTCCCGGCAAATCTCACCCTGGTTATTAGTCAAATGAGAGCGAGCGCGGCCACGGAGATAACTAAATCAGGAATCGGGAGCTCGTGCTTGATGCCCTTTCAGCTCTTCAAAATTTGCATAATGGTAATTCTGAATCTGTATGATAAATTATTTTGCAATCATGTTAGAATAAAGCAAACATTTCTCCAAATATGCGCAATTTATTTGACTAAGAGCCCTAACGGAACGGACGCAGTTCAGTGAAGCTAATGTGAACAACACAAAAAAAAAAAAAAACCGCAGCAGACGTGAGTGAATTCATTCGTGTTGATAATCTATTCACAATATAAAGTTAAGTTGGCCGAATGGTGAGAGAAGTAGTCGGTTTTAGTTTCACTATCTCAGCACTGATGTGATGATCCGTTAAAGCATATCACTGCAATGACGGACATTGACCGGGAATTCACAGTATAATAACTGAAACGGGGCTTGTCATCATAAATCGATTATATTTTAGGTGTGTGCAACTTCAGTGTAAGTGATGATTTATTGCAACTTCAGGAACGTTTACTGCATTCTTACCTTCGAGAGATAACTTATTGATGTGTGATGATGATCACTGAATCAGCTCCTGTGCTTTCGGTGTGAGAGCGGAACATTTTCCAGCCGCGCCAGCCGTATTGATTGGCCAGGCTCGTGACCCCAACAAATCAGATGGACGATGGGGGCAGGGGCTTAGTCTAGGCCACAGAGCGGTGCGCTCTGACTGAGGTGGCTGGATCAGTGCCAGATCGCTCATTTCAAAATAAAATGGTTTTATCGTCAAATCGGTTTTGAAAATGGCCGATGCCGATAACAATAAAAATGCTTAATATCGGCGCCGATAATCGGTCGACCCCTACATCTCACACACAGGAGTTCAGTGCGTGATTGAAGATCTGTACCGCTCCACTCAGTAAAGATGATCTGGTAATCATACATGAATACGGTGTAGTTAGGTTTGTGTATAGTTGTGTTCGACAGGCTTCTTTCAGCCTCTAAGCAAAGAACAATGAAAGTAGGGCTGTGAAGAACAGATATCTCTGTGTTCTGAGATATTTATCATGTATGTGTGTGTGTGTGTGTGTGTGTGTGTCTAATAATGTTCACTGATCTGTTTCCTTCAGGTGTGACCGTGTAAAGTCTGTCTTTGTTCTGTTTCAGGACGGCGCGGACCATCGACACTCTGGCCAGTCGTATAGAGGACCCTCAGATCCAGGCTCACTGGTCAAACATCAACGATGTGTATGAGTCCAGCGTCAAAGTGCTCATCACCTCGCAGGGATACGAGCAGATCTGCAAGTATGACCTGATAACAGAAACATTTCCAGAGAGGACGGGCCTCACTCACACAGTTCTGCAGGAAGAGTTCTGGTGGCGCTGACCAGCAGTGCATGTTTCCTCAGATATGGTTCTACACCAGAAACACTAACCATCCATACTGCTTACAAGAATACATCTTAAAATATAAACAAAAGTAAAACACTTGCTTTTTCACCCGCGAATGATCGCCCCTGGTGTGAATAGCCCCATAGAGATCTACTGTTTTGATTCAAAAGCACCATTGTACCAAACATTCACGCAGAATTTTGTCGTTCAGTGTGAAAAGGCCTTGAGGGTTAATTACGTTAACCCTGATTGTCTCGAATCTGCTGCGCAGGTCGATCCAGCTGCAGCTGAACTCGGTGTGGAGCAGATCAGGGGTTGTGCATCGAGACGGACGCGTCATCACGCTCTCACACCAGGAGCAGGAGCTGCAGGACTTCCTGCTGTCACAGGTGCACAGAGACATCACTTTCACATGAGGATCTGATGGACATTATGTGCTCATCCTCACGATCATCTGAGATCAGGATGAGTGTGTTTCTTCATCAGGTTTGTAGAAATGCAGCACTGCATCAGTGTCTCAGCAATGGATGCTCTGCAGTGAATGGGTGCCGTCAGAATGAGAGTCCTAACAGCTGATAAAAAAAGCACAATAATCCACAAGTAATCCACAGCACTCCAGTCCATCAGTTAACATCTGGAGAAGACAAAAGATGAAACAAATCCAGCTTTAAGACGTTTTTTTAACTCAAATACATAGAGTCTATAATCCATAATAACACTTCCTCCAGTGAAAAAGTGTTCTGGTGTGAATCAGGAGAGAAATCTGCACAGATCAAGCAGCGTTTAAACAGCTCTAAACAAATATGGTGTCTGAGACAACAGGAGATGCTCTTTTCCACTGGAGGAAGTATTATTATGGATTATGGACTCTATGTATTTGAGTTTAAAAACGTCTTAATTCTGGATTTGTTTCTTTTGACTTCTCCAGATGTTAACTGATGGACTGGAGTGCTTTGGATTACTTGTGGATTATTGTGATGTTTTTATCAGCTGTTTGGACTCTCATTCTGACGGCACCCATTCACTGCAGAGCATCCATTGATGAGACACTGATGCAGTGCTACATTTATACAAACCTGATGAAGAAACACACTCAAGCTCATCCTCAGTCCATCAGAGATTAGGATGTTCAAGCAAATCTTAATTTTTGTCTGAGCTCTGGCTGTCATAATGTCATTATGGGTGTGTGTGTGTGCAGATGTCGCAGCATCAGGTTCACGCTGTGCAGCAGCTGGCTAAAGTCATGGGCTGGCACGTGTTGAGTTTCAGTAATCATGTGGGCCTCGGCCCCATCGAGAGCATCGGGAACGCCTCTGCCATCACGGTCACGTCACCCAACGGAGAATACACCATCTCAGGTGAGTCTGAGCCAGCGCTAACCGTGCTTTATTACATCTGACCTCACGGCGGAGCGTGGAGATCCATAAACAGTAATGTACGATGAGCCTGAAGGACTCACAGAGCTGCTGTCTGTCTGTCTGCAGTGCGCAACGGTCCGGAGAGCGGCTGTAAGGTGCTGGTTCAGTTCCCACGCAGTCAAGCCAAAGAGCTGCCCAAGAGCGACGTGCTGCAGGACGCCAGATGGACGCACCTGAGGGGCCCTTACAAGGAGGTGCACTGGAGCCGGATGGAAGGAAGAAACTTTGTGTACAAGATGGAGCTGCTGATGGCGGCCCTGACCCCGTGTCCCTAGAGCCCACTGGGGTCTCATATTGATTTGATGCATCTCTTCACCGTTTGCTCATGCTCTGTCATTTTTCTAAGAAAAGGCCAGCAATGGCCAAAACACTTGTTGGAAATAAAAACATTTGTACTTCCAGCTCTGCATTCTTCCTTTGGTTGTGAAAGCACATTTGTGACCCTGGAGCACAAACCAGTCATAAGTGTCGTGGTTTTGTGAAATTGAGATGTATACATGATCTAAAAGCTGAATAAATCATCTCTCCATTGATGTATGGTTTGTTAGGAGGACAATATTTGTCTGAGATACAACTATTTGAAAATCTGGAATCTGAGGGAGCAAAAAAATCTAAATATTGAGAAAATCATCTTTAAAGTTATTCAAATGAAGTTCTTAGTAATGCATATGTTACAACTTCCTAATTTGGATCCAGGGTTAGGAAAGGCAACATTGAGATTGTGATCATTGTACATGCCGGTGGGGGTAGCAAAAGACAAACGCAGCACAAACCTGCCAATAAACATAGTTTATTGCGTGCCAACAATAGTAAAGACAGTGTATAAAATAACAAAACAGCAAAAAGGGAAATTATACAATTTTACATAAACTAAAAAAAAAAAAAAAGGAAAACATGTAAATCGGGGAGAAGGACAAGAGTGGCACCAAAGAAAAGAAAAGAACAAAACCAAACCAGTCTAACTCAAGTTCAACCTCTAAATCTCCTAATAAAAGGGAAAAAAAATAAAGAAAACAAGTATTAAGCGTTTTCACGCCATAAACTTGCCTACTCTACCTAACACAAAACAAAAACATACAAAAGTGGCGCTCACTCCTAACTAGGGTGTCTATACATTAACGTCACTAGGTGTTGCAAAATGTACGTCACGTGACATCATACCTGTCCGATTTTCTCCCCCGCCTAGGGCAAAAAGTTCAACACAATGCCGGAGATAACAATAACACAAGCAAACATAACTAGCAAAAAGAAACGAAATGTCAACTCAAAACTATACAAAGTATACTTTACCAAAACTAACAAAAGAGCAAATTAACAACAAACCACAAAAGAACAGGAAAGCAAAAACTGTCTTCGCATACATCCAGTCGAGCTTTTAAACTCTGTTGCCGGATAGGATTGGTGGCGGAAGCCATGACGTCACTCCCGCTAATAAAGATTGACATCTTCCCGAACCAATAACCGTTCCAGTTAGGCGTGCCTAAGAAATTGACAGGAGAAGGGGGAGAAAAAAACACACACAGAGGCGCGCACATCTACCGGGACGTCACACTGCCACCCTTAAGAGCAAACATGTTTGTCAAAAAAAACAAACAAAAACCATGATGCACCCTACTCAAACCCTCGAAAGGGCGTCCGCTAGAACATTATCAACACCCTTTTTATGTTTGATCACCAAATTGTAGTTCTGGACTACTAGAGCCCATCGCATCAACCATTGATTTTGGTTATACATCCGAGAAAAAAACACAGTAGGGCTGTGGTCCATGTACACTGTGACAGGAAGAGTACTGGGGCCAAGATAGACTTCAAAGTGCTGTAAGGCGAGCAACAAAGCAAGTGCATCTTTTTCAATAGTAGAATAATGAAGCTGATGCTTATTAAACTTACAACGATAATAACTGACAGGATGATCTATGCCATTTACATCTTCCTGCAAAAGAACAGCTTCAGTACCAACAGCACTTGCATCAACCTCAGGTTTAAAATTTTGTGTACAATCGGGTGCAATAAGAACAGGTGCATTACATAAAAGAGTCTTCACACAGTCAAAAGCATGCCGACACTCCACGGACCATTCAAAAGGTTTGGATGGACTGAGTGATGTAGTAAGAGGATGAACAACCGTCGAGAATTTTTTACAAAAACTGCGGTAATAACCAGCCATACCCAAGAACCTCCGTAACTCTCGTCGGGTGGTAGGAACCGGAAATTCTGCAATGGCTGTAACTTTAGCCTCGACCGGATGCACCTGGCCTTGTCCAACCTCTTTACCGAGATAAGTGAGAGTCGTTTTGAGAGACTCACATTTTTTGGCCATAATAGTTTTTTTAGATTTGTGAGGGCGATTAAAACACGGTTTTCAGCGAATACACATGTTCCTTCCAATCCACTTAATATATAACCAAATCATCAAGATAGGCACTACAATTTGGTACATCAACCAAGACAATATCCACCAGACGCTAGAACGTTGCTGGCACATTTCTGAGTCCAAAAGCCATTGTTGTATAAGGAAATTGTCTGAGGTTACAAATGCTGAGATATCTGACGCCTGGGGAGTAAGTGGGACTTGCCAGCACCCCTTAAGCATATTCAGTTTACTAAAGTTTAATAAAGGAACAATGTTGTCTATTGTTTTTTATATAGTCGGTTACGTATGATTTTATGGATAAGTGTCTTCGTTTACCCTACGGTAATCAGTGCAGAATCTAAACGTGCCATCAGGTTTAGGCACGAGTAAACATGGAGAACTCCAGGGCTAAACCATTCTCTAACAAATAACCTACTTCCTGACGCATAATAGACCTCTTGACTGTATTTACACGGTAAGCATGCTGCTTGATAGGGCGAGCACCACTTACATTAATGTCATGCTGCAAAACATTTGTTTGTCTGGGAACATCATTAAACAAACAATTAAATCAGAAATCAACTTAACAATGTCAGATTCCTGGTCCGAAGTTAAATTAATTAGGCAGGATGAGAGATCTCGCAATATTCCTGAATTCGCCAGCCTTGCGCACTGCTGAGGAGCATTGCGAAGCACGATTCCATCCTCGTCTGCACCGACGATACTAGGAGAGGACGTCAACTCTCCGGCTAACATGACAGAAGAGACGGTGAGCCTAGCAGTCTGTTCCGAAGCTTTAACCTCGTGCTTTTCCCTTACAGGGTAAGCTTCTAACATATTAATGTGACAAACTCGGGTTTGGCGTTTTCTATCAGGTGTGGAAAGCACTCATTCTCCTCTTTACAACATACGGATCAAAGAAACGAGCCGACAGAGATGATCCAGGAACAGGCAAAAGCACAAGCACTTCATCCCCAGGCATAAAAGATCGGGCAATTGCTTTCTGATCGAACTTATGCTTCATGCCTTTCTGAGCAGTTGCTAAAGACTCTCTAGCCAACGACCAAGCAGTATGTAAACGATCTCGAAATGTACTAACATAATCCGGCACGTTAGTTTTCGGACAGGAATCAGCTGTTAAAATCTGTTCCTTAAGGACTTTTAAAGGTCCTCTTACCTGATGTCCGAATACAAGTTCGGCTGGGCTAAAACCAAGAGATTCCTGTGCAGTCTCTCTTACTGCAAATAAAACATAAGGGAATAGTTAATAGCACAAGCATCCAGGAACAGGTAAAAGCACAAGCACAAAGGAACTCCGTGTCTGATGAAAGCGTTCAAGTGCGCCCTGGCTTGGATGGTACGCACTTGAAACTCGGTGCGAAATTGCCAAAGACCCCAGAACTCCTTTAAACAGTCTCGATAAAAAATTTGTGCCCTGATCAGTCTGCACTATTTTAGGGAGTCCAAAAGTGGAGAAGAACTTCACCAACGCCTTGATGATAACGGGCGCGGTGATTTTCCTTAAAGGAATGGCTTCCGGGAATCGAATAGCCACACACATTATAGTTAACAGAAACTGGTTACCAGATTTAAATTTAAATTATCTCGCTCTTGTGTGCAAGCAGTATGCAGTGATTCGTCCCCAGCAAGGAGAGGAAAAAATAACGAGTCAGATAAATCAACCATGTTACCCACTTTGGGATACTGACCGCGAGTAACCGCGCAAGCGGGAAGAAAAACGCCAGGGTAAGTGTTAGACAAAGCCTCTAACTGGCAAAACACCTCAGGTTTACCAACAACCTCTAACACAGGCATCATCTTCCCACCTGCCAGGTCATTGCCAAGAATAAAATCAATGCCTTGCACAGGAAGGGAAGGACGTACAGCCACTCTCACAAATCCTGTACACAACTCACTCTGCAAATGTACACGATGCAATGGAACATGTACGCAGCTCATTTCAATGCCTTGTATGATGACGTTTGAGCCACAAAAGGTATCATCAGACAACGGTAACCTCCCTGCCACAATAAAGGACTGCATGGCACCTGTGTCCCTGAGCATCCTTATTTCTTTCTGATCCTCACAATTACCAGTTAAGGAAATTAACCCTTTTAAAATAAAAGGTCAGTAACTGTCATCAATTCTTTCCTCGGTAGCCAAGGTAACAATCGGCTTAACGGTTTTAATAAACCCTACACTTTTAGTTTGTGATTGCTTACGTTTCAACACCAAACAGTCCGCGATCACGTGTCCTCGTTTGTGACAATAAAAACATTCGCGATCCTCTTTAGTTCGAGGTGGACTGGATCGAGGACGTACAGCTTGATTTTGAAGATGAACAGACTGTAACTTCTCTGGGCGTGCAGATGCGAAGACATTCTTGTGTGTTAAAACAAATTCATCAGCTAATACAGCGGCATGCGACAAAGACATCACTTTCTGTTCATTAAGATAAACCACAACACACTCAGTCAAGCATCCCTTAAAATCTTCAAGCAGCACCAGCTCTCGTAACTCGCTAAAATCCTTTACTTTACTAGCTGTGCACCACTTGTCAAACAGAATCCCTTTCTCCCTTGCAAATTCCATAAATGTCTGAGTAGAATTTTTTTAATGTCCTCTAAACTTCTGCCTATATGCCTCTGGAACTAATTCATAGGCACGAAGAATAGCAGACTTCATAACCTCATACTTTAAACTTTCCTCTATCGATAATGTAGAGCATACCTCCTGAGCTTTACCCATCAACTTGCACTGGAATAATAAAGACTAAATCTCCTTTAGGCCAACGAAGAGAGGTAGCGATGCGCTCAAACGCACTAAAATAAGAATCTACTTCTGATTCTCGAAATTGAGGTACTAATGCAATGTGCTTGCTTACATCAAACGTAACCTGTGATGGATCAGTCTGCAGAGAAACCTCAGAGACCTGACCTAAATCTGACTGTGCGGCTGAACCGGCAGCAGTCTTCCTTGCCTCCAGATCAAGCTGTCGCAGCTTCAGCTGTGTCTCAGCCTCAATCTCGAGCTTGCATATCTCAAACCGCAGATTCAGCTCAGCCTGACGAGCTTCGGCTTTCTCTTGTGCCTCATATTGCAAACGCGCCAAGTGAACTTTCAATCGCGCCCAGTCTGATGAATCAACCGAACTTGGAGAGAACGGATCAAATGGTGGCAAACTGGCCTTAGCATCGGCCATCACCTCCGCCTCACCATCAGCTCCACCGCTCCGCTTACCCTCATCATCCACGGGACCGCGGTTTGCCCAGCACCGTCACCAGCACCTACACTCCCACTAGACTCAACCTCCACAGTATTTGACATAGGAAGAACACTCAGCTCACGAAGACGCTGTAACAATTTGTTCTTTATGTCTCGCTTAAGATCCTGTTTACTAACAATAATCTTATAGTGGTCAGCTATCAGCAATAACTCTTGCTTTCTGCACAAATTAATCTGCTCTATCGATGGATTAGTAACAAAATTCTGCAAACGAAACATTTCCATAATGCATAACCTAATAACCACTACAATACCTCTCAGCACGAATATACCACCAAAACCCACGCAACGTCAATCGCGACCTCCACACACACACAATGATCACAATTAAAAAGTTATTCGGGATTTATCCTGCACGAGCCCCCATTAAATGTTACAGCTTCCTAATTTGGATCCAGGGTTAGGAAAGGCAACATTGAGATTGTGATCATTGTACATGTCGGTGGGGTTAGCAAAAGACAAACGCAGCACAAACCTGCCAATAAATGTAGTTTATAATGTGACAACAATAGTAAAGACAGTGTATCAAATAACAAAACAGCAAAAAGGGAAATTATACAATTTTACATAAACTAAAATAAAAAAAGGAAAACATGTAAATCGGGGAGAAGGACAAGAGTGGCACCAAAGAAAAGAAAAGAACAAAACCAAACCAGTCTAACTCAAGTTCAACCTCTAAATCTCCTAATAAAAGGGAAAAAAAATAAAGAAAACAAGTCTTCAGCATTTTCACGCCATAACTTGCCTACTCTACCTAACAAAAACAAAAACATACAAAAGTGGCGCTCACTCCTAACTAGGGTGTCTATACATTAACGTCACTAGGTGTTGCAAAATGTACGTCACGTGACATCATACCTGTCCGATTTTCTCCCCCGCCTAGGGCAAAAAGTTCAACACAATGCCGGAGATAACAATAACACAAGCAAACATAACTAGCAAAAAGAAACGAAATATCAACTCAAAACTATACAAAGTATACTTAACCAAAACTAACAAAAGAGCAAATTAACAACAAACCACAAAAGAACAGGAAAGCAAAAACTGTCTTCGCATACATCCAGTCGAGCTTTTAAACTCTGTTGCCGGACAGGATTGGTGGTGGAAGCCATGACGTCACTCCTGCTAATAAAGATTGACATCTTCCCGAACCAATAACCGTTCCAGGTAGGCATGCCTAAGAAATTGACAGGAGAAGGGAGAGAAAAAACACACACAGAGGCAAGCACATCTACCGGGACGTCACACATATTACTAATCAAAAATTAAAAGTCACGGTTAACACAGAAGAGCGTACGCTGCCCACGTTTAGCTCAGATTCTCCAAAATGGTGCTACAGTCTATGGGACAGTCTCAAGACTCCCGGTTTTCATCCAAATTATCTTAAACTGTGTTCCGAAGACAAACAAAGCTTTCACGGGTTTGGAACGACATGGGGGTAAGTGATTAATGACAAAATTTTCATTTTGGGGTGGAGTATCCCTTTAATATCCTAATGATTTTTGTCATAAAAGAGAAATGTATAATTTTGACCCATACAATGTATTGTTGTCTATTGCTACAGATATACCTGTGCTACTGATGACTGCTTCTGTGCTGCAGGGACACAGGTACAAACAGAAGAAAGCAATCCTTCTATACACTGGAAAATCTAAAGACAAACCATGTTTAATGAGAACAAATAGTGCATGTAATCATCATTATACAAAGATACTTATTTTGAACCTTTACAACCAAAAAGATCAGACATGCGATCCAAAAAATTAGGGAACAAAAAGAAAAGAAATTATATATATAAAATATGCATTTTTGTCTAAATATGCTGTTTGTTAGATATTACTATTTAGCAATCATGACACTGAGCCACATTCAAATCTTTTTGTTTCATAAGAGACATTTGTACACTAAACATAACAGGAATTTCACTAGGATTGGTACCTGAACCACAAATGAAAATTTGGCCCTGCAATATCCAATGATTTTTAAAAACATTCATCCATTAAAAATAACACACAAAGAACATTCATAAATTTCCCACCATCTGGTGTTTGAGAGGAAGTCCTTTGACCATTTCTGTGTATAATAACACATGTATGAGTATGTGATTGTCCTGTTGCCGGTCCGCAGCAGCGTGTGGAGAGTTCAGTGTTATTGTCTGTCTGACTGAACACTCGTCTGAGGCTGTAGAGGGAAATTAACGCTCGTGGCAGACGTGAAGTTCATCACTCATCTGGTCAATCACTAAATGTGGTCCTAAGCTGTTTGTTTCGGTCACAGTGGCTGTAGTTCAGTCTCATTGTGCTCTGTGCAGAATGCAAATACAAAGGTTCAGTTTCATTTGCAAATGAAAAGTAATATTATCTTTATTATCTAATATCTTATCTCATACACCTTTAAATATTCATATTCTGCCAAACACTCTTTCTGATGGATCAAGCGGCCTGAGCAGCCGTGCACGTTCAGGACATCTAACATGCACAGCTGTGTGGTAACATGTGCATTGCAATAAATGTCAATGACAGTCAATGCAGTTTGATACCTGGTAAGCATCTCTGTTGTCTCCATGCCTTTATGAAGTTGTGTAGTCTATTCAAGAGCCACATGCACAGCATCAGAAATGCAGCCAGCGTCCCCAACACAATGATGAACACGATAAAGTACTGAATGTCCTCATACAGCACCTCTGAAACATACAGTTCAAACACAGGATAGATAGAATAAAGCGTTATGTCAGTGGGTATTTGTGTCTCTACGTATATCAAAAACTGCATGCTCACCATATACACTCAACACCATACACACGTCCTTGCTGTTTCCAGACGGTTCAGTCACAGTGATGGTGTAATAGCCAGAGTCTCGTAGACGTAGGTCGGTTATGGTTAGAGAGCCGTTGGGATGAGTCTGCACTCGTCCCTCGTACATTTTTGTGATGTTTGCAGCGCCACCGAGGATCCAAGCTGCGATGCTTTGCTGTTTGCTCACAGAACTGAACATCCATCTGATCGCTGGAGTCCCGGTGGATGTGATGTCCACGGAGAAAAGAGCACTTCCCTCAACCGGTGCCGTGATAGGACTCCTCGGCACCTGGATGGTGATGGCCTGAGCTCAGAGAGAGAGAGGAGACAGAGAGATTCAGTGGATGTTAACATACTGAGTCTGATTATATGGGGTATTCTTAACCATCGTTGGTTAGTTGACTTCCAACAAATTTAGAAAGAGTAGCTATCAAAACTGACTCTGTAATGCTTTCAAAACATTGCTCTGTTTGTATAATGAGTCTTATGTCAATTTAGGGACAGAAGATTGTTTTACTGATGCTAGACGGGGTTTAAGAAGCTTTTGGGAAACTTGTTAATATTTGGAATTGGAAATAGTAACGCCATCGTATTACTATAATGTGCTCACAGAATCATCAGCGCTATGGAGGGCCAACGACCATTATGAGCACTTTATTATCATGCACTTTAATAAAAGAGTGATGGGGTGTCTAATCCTGCTGATTAGCTGGTTTAGGTCTGTTTAATTAAGACTGAAGCTAAACTCTGTGTCCCTCCAGGAGTAGTGCTGTGAGGGAAGAATTTAGGTGACGTGACTTGTAGGCCAAGTATGGTAATTCATACTCAGAATTTGTGCTCTGAATTTATCCTGCCCAAGTTAGAGGGTGCTGTTCATTCACTCCCTCCACCTACAGAGAATCACACCCACAACCTTCAGGTCCCACTCTCAAACCATTACGCTACAAGTGCCCCCTCTGATTTGAGTTAGACACTGAGAGAAATAATCAGGGCAGACACATACTAATCTCTCAGTTGCATGACACAGAGCAACAATCTCCTACATCTCATCATCACAAAGTGTCAGTCAAGCAAGCAGGTGCATTCGGACGCTGAGTGTGTTAGAAAGGCTCTTTACACCATCTTCTGTCAAGATGCAGATTTTTTTAAGGTGTCATGAAGAGGAGGAGTGTCTGTGTAACAACAACTAATCATTGGTGTTCCTCAAGGTTCTGTTCTCGCCCCTCTTTTTTTTTTTCTTCGTTTACACAACCTCACTGGATGCGATCATAGAAGCACATGGCTTCTTTTACCACTGCTCTGCATAAGATACATATAATCTGATGATCCCACTCCTTCAGCTTATATCTCTGCCTTGCTTTCAGACGTCTCGGCTTAAATGAAGCAGCATCATCTCCACCACCTCAACCTTGCAAAGACAGAGCTCCTTGTTATCACTGCAAACATGTTAGTTAACCACAACATCACTGCCCAACTAGTGTCTACAACACTAACACCAACAGCAGTACATCTGGTCTTTAATCAGCCAGATTGAACCCACATCACACTTCTCCTGATCTCACTCCACTTGCTCCCAGTTGGGACCAGAATCAAATTTAAGGTTTCGATGGTGGCTTTTAGAACTGCTCCTCAATGCACTACTACAATCGAATGCTCCCTCCCTCCAGCTGCAGTCATTTAACAAGCAACATGTTTTCTCCTCCACAACGAGGCACAAATTCACTTTCCATACCCTTCACTCTCTCTGTTCCTCTCCAGTGGATGAAGCTGTCACCCTCCACCCAAACTGCAGCTTCCATCACAACAATCAAGAAACATGATTTTTGTTACATAATGAAATTCCCATCAAACATGTTTCTGCATCACATAATGAAGGTGTGGAGATTTGTCCCTCACACTGTGGATGTAGATGGAGTGAACTCTTGATAAGATTCCTTCAGGTCAGAACACGAAAGAATGGAAACATCCAGCATTTGTCCACTCAGTGTCTAACCCTAGTTAATGATTACCCTCTTTAAACCAGGAACAAGCTGGTGGAGTTCAATAGCAATGATAAAATAAACAAAAGCATTGCAGTGGAAGCTGCAGGAATGGTTTTCTTATCCCTGACTCTTGAGACAAGGAACAAAACATGTCCAGGTTTACAAATGAAAATATTTAAAATTGTTAATGTTATGAGGGATTAGGAATGTATTTAACACAATCATCCCCTTCAATTTAATTTGATGATTCTGACACTTATTGTCTTCTCACTAAATCTAAAATAGTGTCCGCAGAGAAGTGTTCAATCATTCAAAAATGCTATAAAATGGATTGTTAAAAAAATGATGAAAAAGAGCTTGTTTTATCTAAAGCAACACTTAATATCTCATATCAAAGCAGGGTTGTTTTTCAATGACACTTACGTGTTTCATAAGGTTCCAAAGTTGTGTTCCCACTTTTTGTCAACACCGTCAGACATTCATTATAATGTACTAGAATCAGGGAATACGAGGGGCAGCTGTCGCTCTAAAGGACCCCCTCGCCACATTAACCTCTGCAGAGTACATCAGTGTCACACAGACTCTGGTCAGTTTTAGGGTTTTATAATATTTTAAATCCTTAAGTTAATGTTTCCTGCATCACAGCCATGATATGTCAACACCATCCTCCAGTTTCTGAGGAAATGATTTGAAATGTTCAGATAATTTTAGCATCTCACATCAACAGAGAAAACAAAATATCTACAACATGAACTCCATTTGTTTTGTGAAAGAAATGCCACATTTGTCAACACCGTAAGATTTTCTGTTCGCCGGTGACGGGACATTGACATTCAACGTGAAGTCATCATATTTCTGTGGTTTTCTAATCAAAATTTCAATTGTATTAAATATGAAATAGTGTTTGATTTTTCTAATAATGTATACATACTAAATGTATCGCGTTTGTGGATTGATGGTCATCACTTCTAGCAGAGTTAGGGTTGAGGGAACACATAACTGGAGAGAGCATGTCTATACATAATACTGATCATGTGTGTTCTGATCACTTTTGGATCATTTGTTAAGATGTTTAAATGTGAATATTAAGATCCTGTTGAATGTAAATAGATAGAAGTAACAACCAATAGTTTTATTTGTTCATTTAACTGTTTTTAAAAGATACCTTGTTACCATAGCAGCAGACATACTGAGATGAGAGAAAATAGATCATTCGTGTTCCGATGACATCAAAATACTTAAATGTGAATCTTGATTAAAAGCTTTATAAACAATAACATACTCACAGTTTGTTGTATTTGTTTTAATAGTTATTAGTTGATTCAATGTATTTGATAGCTAAAATGAATACAAATTTAGCTTTCTGTCACCTCCATCAGATTAATATTTTGATCATATTTCATAATGATATATTATATTTGTTTAGGAATTGTTGGTCACATGTGAAATAATAAGTAAGTGTTAAAAACATCTTAAATTGTTTGACTGCAAATTAAGTGATGGCAAGTTAAAAAGCACATTTTGATAAAAAAAAAGAGAAAAGCTGGGAGGTTGCATCAAAGCATAGTTTAGTCTATATGCAAGATACAAAAATGCTGTCAGTCTGTCTGAGTACAAGGTTTCATTTCTTCAATTTTGCACCCTGTTTTGTTCCACTTCTCAAGGATCAGTGTTATTACTAGTGAAGTGATTCTTTGCTAAGCCCCGCCTTAAAACGCCTGACCAATCCTAGCTCAGCAAATATCCACATTCCTGTTCCTGCTCCTTTCCAAATAAAGCTCTGCTCTGAAACAGTGTTTTTAATACAAATACCAAGTGACAGGAGAGTGAAAAGTGAAGCAGAAACAGGTTTGTCTGGCCTGACGCATTCAGTCTCGATAGCAGAATCCTTCAGTATTCACTTCAGCTGTAAGTCACATACGTGGCAGTTTTACAAGTGTTAACCCTGTTGATGTGATAGTACGATGAGGGGTTAAGGAAGCATTAACAGTATTATGCCACTGTTATATTACATTCAAATGCGAAAAACTGCAGCACCAAATGCACACAGGATTACTATAACCTTATTAAAGTGATTGCAGAGAAATTCTGTTTAATATTAGAAAGTTTAGTTTGAAAGGATG
>NW_024879319.1:411749-414249 GCF_018340385.1 Cyprinus carpio | reverse complement strand
GTATATTTAATAAATGCAAAACTCATCCTTATTTGGATCACATTCCTACTCCCTGAATAAACACACAAGTACCAAAGACATTACCATCATAAACACAGCGGCGCCTCAGCTAATGTCCAGCTAAAACATCAACATTAGTTTACTTGATAAGAAGCCCTGTATACAATATTATGATTTGTTTATGTTCCACAACATCCGTGCCAGGTCCTACAGCCTCGCCCACTCATGTTCTAACCAGCTGCACCCGTTCACACTCATTAACAGACTACCTGGATTTTGGAGACTTGCCTTCATCATCCCTTGCATTTCTCTCACTGTTCACCTGCAGCAACATCAAACAAACTTTTATAGCCAAGCTAAGTGGTGACTGAGATTTATATTGACTGCTTCTACTTATCTGCACATTTGCTGTATTTCAAACTCCACTATCTGCATTTTTCATTGTCTTCTCTTCTGTTTGTGACAGAAGACCAGACCAACAACAAGATGGATCCACCAACCTCCGATCCATTTGGAGAACTGGGCTGCATTTCCCAAAAGCACTGTAAGTCTAAGTTGATCGTAGTTCTATTGGTGGCAATGGGTCTATGATGTGTTTAGGCTTACGATGCTTTTGGGAAACCCAGCCCTGGTCAGTTCACTCTGGCTGCGCTCCACTCCACTTTCAGACATGCACTCGCAAACACAATTATGATGTCACCACAGATCACGATTAATTTATCCCACCCCAAACAAACTCTATAATATAGAATTTTTTTTTTACATTTATAGTAGCCCAAGCGTACCTATATACACGTATAATGCTGGACCAAACTAATTTGTAAGGGGAAAAATTAAAACAATAACCAAATTCCATGGTGGATTCTAAGAGATCAAGGGCTTAGGACGTTCCATTTCATCCCAATGCAAAGGTTCTGCCAGTAGTAGGCACTCATGTAACATAATCAAGGACGTACAACGGAGTAAATGAGATGGAGGGAAGTTTGCAAGTGAAGGGCATAATAAAGGTCTGGAACACAGCCTCTTGGTGCAATCCAAACGGGATATATCACCCTCTGAAGGACACTTCGGAGTAAAAACAATCATGACTGACATATTAAAGAGTCATTCCAAACCGAAGTGTTCACTACAAAGCGCCCTTCGGAATAAAGGATTTTGAAGGGTACAACTGATGGACACTTCAAGCCCCATGATCCTTTGCGCAGATTCTTTGCATGATGACAGCGCCTCCATGTGGGCGCGTGTGATGACACAGAAGGGCACTTCAAGAAACAGTTGTTTGGTCCCCTACACCCTTCAACCCTTCGAAGCTCTCACTCTGGAGGGTAAACCCTTTGAAGGAATTAGGGCATAGGGATGATTCCTTCCGAATGGAACGCAGGGTCAGTCAGTGACTACCATCCTCAGTCACCACTTCTTCACTCGATGTCCACACCAGACGCATGGCTCAAACAGTGACATATACAGGTGCTGTGGAAGATTGCAGCTTTTTTTTGTTGTTGTTGTTCAGTGTTTCCTTCTTTTAGAGATGCAGCCCCCGCGATTTCAAACCGAAGGAGCAAAGATTGCTTATATCATCTCCTTGTTGACTGGTCATGAATTGCAATGGGCAAAGTCCATTGGGGAACAAGATGGCCCAACCACCTATACTCTAGTGGCTTTTACCATTAATTTAATGGTGTTTGGTCAGACCGCCAACACCCTTTCAGTGCATGATTAGCTATATCATCTCAAACAAGGAAGATCGTCTGTCGCTGACATTGCTCTCCGCTTTTGCACCCTTGCCACAGCAAGTTGATGAGATGAAGCGGCACTGATCGCAGCACAACATCAGGGACTTCCCCTTCGTTATGAGTGCAGATGATGATCTATGATGACTCTATGGAGCTTGAGAATCTCATTCAGCACTTTATCCGAATGTGTGTCTACACAAAAATAATTATTATAAAAGGTTCATTTGCAAGGCATTGTCACAGTTTTGTGGGGCTGATATCAGAACTGATTAATTAATTTATTTTAAAATATATCTTTCTGTGTAACTAATGCAAAGGACACAGATAATGCACATGACTAGATTTGCACGAGCAAGTTCGACAAACTGTTGCACATTAAGTCAACTAACAAGGGTTAGTAAGGAGATTTATTAGCTTTAGCACTAGTGGACGTTTAACTCATCTTTACATACTTTAACAAAATGGATAAATGTAAGCACCTTTACAAAACTTGGAAAATATGTTTATTATTTTTGATAGTTGAATATTACAGGGTTATATAAACATGAAGTGTATTTCATGAGGAGGTGATATTGCATGAATTCAACATACGATTTTTTGATAAAAAGGTAAACATGAAGATCCACCCCCAAACATAACCGTCAATAAGATTGGAAGAATTCATGCGAATTAGCCACCAATTCACTAAAATGTATGAATCACCTACGAATTACCATGAGATGCTTTGACCTTCTATAGATTCATTACCTGTCAAAGGCTTCATTTAT
>NW_024879319.1:391749-406749 GCF_018340385.1 Cyprinus carpio | reverse complement strand
ATCTACAAGACCCAAAATTCTTATTCTGTATATTTATTATTACTAAATCAAATGATACCTAAAAATGTTAACATGATAGAACTTCTTACCTATTTCCTCCTGTGGTTGTATATTAAAGGGGTCATATGATGTTGCTAAAAAGAACATTATTTGGTGTATTTGGTATAATGAAATGTGTTTATGTGGTTTAAGGTTCAAAAAACACATTATTTTTCACATACTGTACATTATTGTTGCTCCTCTATGCCCCGCCTTCTGAAACACGTTGTTTTTTACAAAGCTCATCATTCTGAAAAGTGAGGTGTCCAGTGCGTTGTGATTGGCTGAATACCTCAAGCGTGTTGGAAATGTTACGCCCTTTACTATACTGTGATGGAGCGACGAGAGAAAACCAATAAAACCCATTTTGGATGTTGCATCCAGTTGGCACATAATTTCTGATTATAATGACTTATACTGTGTTTTTACGCGTTGCGTTGCATCGCGCCACGTAAACATAAAACCATGTCTGCATTTGTGATCGGAGAAATGACAAACAACAAGCTCTACTCTACACTGCTCAAAACTCACGTTTGAATCATCAGTGACAAATTCTTTACATATGTAAACGTACTTAAAGTCTGTGAGTCAGAACAGCCGGCATTGTAGTCTTCTCTCTCAGAATCAGGAAACAGTCCTCCATAAAAAACACTGCACATATCTGAATATTTGGGTTGAACTGTTCTGGAACAGTGTTGTAAATACTACTTAACCACTGATTTATAGTTGTGTTCTCTTTTGGAAGAACAAAGAAAGTATTTTTGCTTTCAAAACGAAATACACAGTGTCTCCACGAAATGACGGCAACAATACTACAGAGAGAATCAAAGTTACATCTTCTTTCTTTGTCAAGTCAAGTCACCTTTATTTATATAGCGCTTTAAACAAAACAGATTGCGTCAAAGCAACTGAACAACATTAATTAGGAAAACAGTGTGTCAATAATGCAAAATGACAGTTAAAGGCAGTTCATCATTTGAATTCAGTGATGTCATCATGCAGCTCAGTTCAGTTTAAATAGTATCTGTGCAATAATTTGCAATCAAGTCAACGATATCGCTGTAAATGAAGTGTCCCCCAACTAAGCAAGCCAGAGGGGACAGCGGCAAGGAACCAAAACTCCATCAGTGACAGAATGGAGAAAAAAAAAAACCTTGGGAGAAAACCAGGCTCAGTCGGGGGGCCAGTTCTCCTCTGACCAGACGAGAACCAGCAGTTCAATTCCAGGCTGCAGCAAAGTCAGATTGTGCAGAATAATCATCTGTTTCCTGTGGTCTTGTCCCGGTGGTCGTCTGAGACAAGGTCTTTACAGGGGATCTGTCTCTGGGGCTCTAGTCCTGGTCTCCACTGTCTTTCAGGGCTGTGTGTGAACATCTGGGCAGTGTTATGCAAGTCTTCCCACATCGTGACGTAGAGATGTGGGGGCGTGTTTAAACGAGGCGTTTTAGGGGTGTGTGGTTGACTCTTAACTTTTATAAAGAATATCTCTTTGGGTTTGAGACTTTAGTCTTTGCAACTTTACAGATCTTCTTGTAACACTCCAAAGAGAGAGGAGAAATTGAAATTGACCCCCTTAAATTTTCCAATTCATACATCAAAGTGCATGGAATGACAGTGTCCTGCATTCATAAATGTAACACAGATGTCATGGAGAACACTAGCTCATCCAAACAGTGTTATATCGTAGCTAGAAGAAGTTTGTGAATCCTGCTGCATACATTTCCTATAAAATGTGGTCTAGGTCACTGACAAAAACAAACTGATTGAATTAACAGCTCATAAACAGCTGTAGTTGTCCTTTTTGTTATTTAAAGGGGTGGTTGACTGTGTTTTTTCTAGGCTTGATTGTGTTTATGGGGTGCAGTCGAAAACGCATTATTTTTCACATAATATACCTTTATTCCACACTGCACCGTCCCGCCCCTCACCTCAGCGGCATGTGCTCCAGTTGTATTGTAAACAACAGCATTGTTAATATTGCTCATCAGTTTGAAGCCGATTGAGAAGCAGAGGATATTATTGAAGAGGATCATGCAGAACCTGTGCAAGCATGGCTTTTAATGGTAGGCCTATGTTTTTTGTTTGTTGTTGTCTAATACTTTTAGTTATGCTGTTATTTGTAAATGCTACTGCTTATGTTGGCTTTAAATATACCGTTTTTTTCCTAATTAAAGCTTTAATACAGTACAGCAACTGCATGTGCGTCTATGTTTAACGCTTCTCATAGCTATGTGAAAATAAGTGTATAATTGGAACAGTTCATTGTCTGAACTGAATGAGAGAGAGCGAGAGAGAGAGAGAGAGAGAGAGAGAGAGATGTAGAGCAGGGGGACACGAGGAACAGTAATAAAAATGGCTGCTTTAGAACATTGATTTTGAAACTTGTGAATCCATTAGAATCCTTAGAAGAAAGAATCGTGATTCATATATGAATGATTTTTATGTGCACCTCTAGTTTTCTCTTCCACTTCTCTGAAGCAGGGCAGCATGGCCCCGCCCCCTTCGCTGCCTTTTCCCAAGGGTGGGGTTTATCTGGGTTTGTGATGTCACAAACCCAGGAAGTAACTTGTTGTAGTTCCTACCAGCCATTTTTGTAGGAATTTAATTGCCATCATTTTAAAAGATGATATCTCCAATTGCATTGAACTTTAAGCGTTGTAACTTTGCAGATGTTGTTTATGCTCAAACAGCAACATTACACACTAACTAATGTTAAAAAAATGAAAATCGCAATCAACCACTCCTTAAAAGACATTGAGTAATCATTCACAGTGGAAAAATTAAGTGAACCTCCATGTTTTACTTCAGAAGTTAAATGTAGTCATATTTTCAACCAAGGACATACAATTGAAAGTATATGTATAGGTGTCCTTCAAAAAAAATAAAAATAAATAAATAAATAAATCAATCAGTCAATCAATCACAGGACTGATCTTGGCCATACACTTCCCAATAACAATCCAACAATTTGCCATGATGCAAAAATGTGTACTACTATAGAAAGATGGCAGAAATTTAAGAAGAGCTGGGCAGAGATACAAACTGAGACACAAACTAGAAAACTGTTTATTTGGATGATATCTCCCAGTATCTTAAGCAGATATGATCTGTCAACACTCCAGGTTTTAGGACAATCTCCATATTTCACACTATATGAATCTACTAATCCCACAGAGACGAATCAGATTATGAGTACAAAGTGCTTTGGTTTTTGTTGAACAGTAAAAAATCAAATAAACAACACTTATTTGTCCGTGTCTATGGCAGGGAGCACTCGGTGGGGTCGTGTGAAGCGGGCAGCAGGTGGCAGCTGAAGGGCCAGGTCAGACTGAGCAGGGTCAGGGTTTGACTGCACTGCTGCTCAGCGCTGGAGCAGACGGACTGACACGGCTGCAGGACTCCACTCTGAGCGCTGCAGTGAGGAACAAACACACCGCACACCAGCCGCCGGAAGGATTCGAAACAGCCAAACCCCATCAGCACCTGCAGTCACATCACACAGAGGTCAGACGGGTTCGGAGGAGTCGCTCAGAGTCACTGCTCTCATTCTCACCCTGTACTCGTGCAGAATAGAAGCAGCTTCTCTCTGGTCAGAGATAGACAGCCAGATGTTTGGAAAGGACGTGAGATTATAGCTCAGGCCTCTGCACATTTCTACCTGGATGGGTTCACAAGATGAAGCTGAGGAATAAAAAAGAAAAAAAATAAGAATGTGAGATGCTCTTACAACAACAGTTAAAAAGCTACTTTTGAGCCTGGCATTTCAGCAGATACTGTAGATTTACCAAGAGCCAACAATTACTGCACATACTGCTCAGCCATATGGGCTTTATGTTGTTCCTCACTGTATGAAATGTGTAAAAAAAAGGGGGGGTGAGGAATAAACTGCCTCAGTTTTTTTATTTTGTACTGCTCTCTGAGGTAATGTTATCAAGGTTTTTACATCAAAAAACTATAATTTAGAAGAAACAGGCTATTTTCTGTCCTGTTTTTGACCCTCTCATCAGAACGCTCTGAATAGACGTAGACTCGGAAGTAAACGCTCAATAGTTGTGTTTGTCTGACAGAGTACACTCCTCACAAATGGATGCTGCTGTGATTTAGGTTGAAAATGTATAATTAACCCAGTATCAAACAATCTGTAAGAAGAGACAAAGCAATAGTGACCATGTCATGAAAACAGATCCTATATAGTCACACAGCATCATCTTTTAGTTTCAATCTTTCTGAAAAGCCCATGTTGAATTGTTCCTTGTTTGTAAATGAATCTGAGGACTGAGTTCTTACTGATGCAGTCCAGATCTTCATTAAAAATAAAGTTCATTCACTCTTTCCTAACGCTGAGATCAGAAGGAAGGCAACGCACACACTGTTTGCTTGGCACTGAACAGCGTCTTGTTGTCTTTGGGGCATCTTTATCGTTTGGTTTCTGCATTCACCTCTCTCGCAAACACTACATGTGCCAATCAGTGGATGGGGCTAAACAGACAGTGCTGTAGAATCAGTGGGTGGGGCTAATCAGACAGTGATGTAGAATCAGTGGGCGGGGCTAAACAGACAGTGATGTGGAATCGATGGGTGGGGCTAAACAGACAGTGATGTAGAATCGGTGGGCGGGGCTAAACAAACAGTGATGTGGAATCGATGGGTGGGGCTAAACAGACAGTGCTGTAGCATCGGTGGGTGGGGCTAATCAGGCAGTGCTAAAGAATCTGGGTGGGGCTAAACAGACAGTGATGTGGAATCGGTGGGTGGGGCTAATCAGGCAGTGCTGTAGAATCGGTGGGGCGGGGCTAAACAGACAGTGATGTGGAATCGAGGGTGGGGCTAAACAGACAGTGATGTTGAATCGATGGGTGGGGCTAATCAGGCAGTGCTGTAGCATCGGTGGGTGGGGCTAATCAGGCAGTGCTGTGGAATCAGTGGGTGGGGCTAAACAGACAGTGATGTGGAATCGGTGGGTGGGGCTAATCAGGCAGTGCTGTAGAATCGGTGGGCGGGGCTAAACAGACAGTGATGTGGAATCGATGGGTGGGGCTAAACAGACAGTGATGTTGAATCGATGGGTGGGGCTAATCAGGCAGTGCTGTAGAATCGGTGGGTGGGGCTAATCAGGCAGTGCTGTGGAATCAGTGGGTGGGGCTAAACAGACAGTGATGTGGAATCGATGGGTGGGGCTAATCAGGCAGTGCTGTAGAATCAGTGGATGGGGCTAAACAGACAGTGCTGTAGAATCAGTGGGTGGGGCTAATCAGACAGTGATGTAGAATCGGTGGGCGGGGGGCTAAACAGACAGTGATGTGGAATCGATGGGTGGGGCTAAACAGACAGTGATGTAGAATCGGTGGGCGGGGCTAAACAGACAGTGATGTGGAATCGATGGGTGGGGCTAAACAGACAGTGCTGTAGCATCGGTGGGTGGGGCTAATCAGGCAGTGCTAAAGAATCTGGGTGGGGCTAAACAGACAGTGATGTGGAATCGGTGGGTGGGGCTAATCAGGCAGTGCTGTAGAATCGGTGGGCGGGGCTAAACAGACAGTGATGTGGAATCGATGGGTGGGGGCTAAACAGACAGTGATGTGGAATCGATGGGTGGGGCTAATCAGGCAGTGCTGTAGAATCGGTGGGTGGGGCTAAACAGACAGTGATGTGGAATCGGTGGGTGGGGCTAATCAGGCAGTGCTGTAGAATCGGTGGGCGGGGCTAAACAGACAGTGATGTGGAATCGATGGGTGGGGCTAAACAGACAGTGATGTGGAATCATGGGCGGGACTAATCAGACAGTGATGTAGATTTGGTGAGTGGGGCTGAACAGACAGTGATGTGGAATCGGTGGGTGGGGCTAAACAGACAGTGATGTGGAATCATGGGCGGGACTAATCAGACAGTGATGTAGATTTGGTGGGTGGGGCTGAACAGACAGTGATGTGGAATCGGTGGGTGGGGCTAATCAGGCAGTGATGTAGAATCAGGTGTTGATCTTCTTCTGAGGAGGCGGTGCTTATACACACTATTACATCATAGAGTAGAACATTACACAAGCTGTGGTTTTGGCAGATTGGAAAACAGTATAAGCCAGTGGTTCTCAACTCCAGGCCTCGGGACCCACTGCTCTGCACATTTTGAATGTTTCTGAATCTGACACACTCAGTTCAGTTCATGGATCTCTCTCCTAATGAGCTGATGATCTGAATCAGGTGCGATAAATAAGGGAGACAAACAAAATGTGCAGAGCAGTGGGTCCCGAGGACTGGAGTTGAGAACCACTGGTATAAGCTGTTTTAGACTAACAAGATAGTTTCGAGCTCTAAAACCTTTTTTTACAGTACAATGACCTCTTATGTCAAAAGATCCAGGGAATTTTGGTTTCTCAGTTCATGACCACTTTATAATATATAATTTGATAAATGATTATGCAAGAGGTTATTTGTGCAATAGATTTATAGATTTAACTGGCTGAACAATTTATTCGCGAAGGGATTGAAAGGAGTCAAAACAGCAGGAAGCGTCCTCTTCAAACTGCAGCGTGTTCTCACTGAAAGGAGGGTAGGTGGAGTTAATGCAGTGGTGTTCGTCTGCAGCGTCTGCGCAGTCGCTCCATCCGTCACACAGCCAGTCCTGGTGCAGACACTCCCCGGAGCCGCATGCAAACTCTGCTGGACCACATGTTCCTCAAGGCAGAAAGCAGTGATGCAGGGAAGAGTCACAATCTCACAGAGACTCACAAAATATACTTCATGAATCAGGCAGCACTCACTTTCTGAAAGAGACATGGCCCTAAAAGATGCATAAAAGCCACTGTCTGCAACACCTTCATCTGCCACAAACAGCACAGTCATCACAGGACCAGAGGAGGTGAGATCAGGAGGCAGAGCTGGCCCACAAAACCTGCTCAGAGAGACAGCAGGACGTCAAGCGCTCACTATAAGAACAGCAGAAAGCTTTCTGTAAACATATTGTGGGACAAAGTTTCAACCCTCAGTATTTATGTTATGAACACAGTTCTGGGTCTGAAGTGTGGTAGTATAGCAGGGTAAAGGACGTTTAGAGAAGCATATGGGAGACCATATCTGACACTGATAAAGAAATGCATCATCACATTCTGTGAAACTGATCCACCCTGTTGAAAAACCATCATCTGCTGGTTAGGTATGTTTTGAAGCATGGCTGCTGGTTTGAACTGGTCCTGAGCAACTAGCTCTCGCTCAGCACCAGCTTAGGACCAACACATGACCAGCTTAAACCAGCAGCCATGCTTCAAAACATACCTAACCAGCATATGCTGTTTTTTTCAACAGGACATTGACTCAATCACTCCAGTAGAACAAATATGACACACAATTAAATCTTCCTTCCTTAAGATAATGCTCATGATGGAACTGTTTGGCATTCTCTTCATTTTCATTTAGATTGGTTACTCACTGTTGCTGAAAAGTAAACATTTTAAAGCACTTTAAATCCCATCAGTGTTGTAGAGACAGCAGTGCAGTGTTCTCACCTGCCCAGCACAGTGTTTGCGTCTACGTCTGCGCCGTCGTAAACCTCCACATAGTCAAACTCACACACATCCTGTGTTTCCAGACTGAAGTTCTGAAAACTCAGTCTAATCACTTGTCTGTCTTCCACAGAGATTTGCCATGTACACAACTATGAGAGCGGTAGAGATAACTACAATTAATACAGATGTGATAGAAACAGTCACGATGCCGAAACAAATACTAGTTATTTAACAGCTGGCCTAATACATTAACTGATCAGTGCATAGCCAATTTATATAAAACTGTATGTAAATTTATGCGATTTTGCATTTAGATTCAGGAAGTGACTGACAGAAATAGCAGCTGATGAAATCATTCACCTGTTGATGTGGGTACGGCTTTGGATGGTTTGGACTGGACAACAATCCATACTCTCCTGTTATTTTTCCTCCACACTCTAAGAATCAGAAAATTGAAAAACAGAATCATGATATCGATTATAGTCTTTACTTTCAAGCGAGATAAAAAACTGAAGTGTCACACTTTGTGTAGTGACGTCATTACTGTAATTAGTGCCCGAGCCACTAGGTGCAGGGCCCTCTTGTTTTTCTAAGGATTATTAGGGCCAGAGCACTGATGGAGTGAGGACCCTATTGGAATTGCTCCGTTTCTTCTTCTTCTCCAAAATGAATAGCATTTTTGAGGGCCTTAACATGCTCAAAAACTCACGAAACTGCACACGCGTTAGAGGTGGCAAAAATGTACGTCTGAAATGGGTTTCAGAATTAGGTATGGCGAAATGGCTCGATAGCGCCACCTATAAATATATGGCTCAATATGAGCCTCAAGCTACGTTTCACATACATGTACGAAACTCAGTAGACACTTGTAACACACCAATACCTACAAAAAAGTCTTCTGGTACAAAATCAGAAACCTAACAGGAAGTCTGTTAATTTTTATTTCCTATACGATGTTTATGCAGTTTTTACCATTTTCAGGCCTCGTACTTTAACTCCTCCTCCTACACTTTTAATCGGATCATCTTCAAATTTGCTGAGTCTTATCATAAGGCCTTTGTGATGCTAAATTGAGAAGATCTTGAGTTTTCGTCGAAGTTGCTGTAACACACGTTAGAATCTGCAGCCATTATGTTGCCACAGAGGCTGGGACCTAGGCGTGGCACAGAGGCTCTAGGGTGCTCCCTGGAATACAGTCAGAAAACTTGATGTATATCTCACACATACTTGGATGTATTCATATGAAACTCGTTACACATATAGATCTCACTGTGCGGAACAACTTTCGCACTGCATGTCATAGGCTCGGCCCAACATGAAGTTGGCTATTCAGGGCTGTGTAAAATGATCATGCTCTGGAATTTGATATACTCCTCCCAGCCTTTCCAATCAATCGCCACCAAACTGGGTCAGCATGACCTCAAGTCATTGGCGATGCTAAATTGTGATGGGATTTTTGATATTGAGGCCGATCACATAGATGTGACTATTATGACTGAAAGTTATAGTGCCACCAACTGGCAGCATTTAGTGTGTCATTTTCAAAATGCTTTGAAATCTGCATCTTATTTCTACTCAATTTTCTTCAAACTTCATCCAAATAATGCCAAAACATAGTAGATGTAAAACTGTGAAGGGATTATTGATAATGGCAACATGTCAAACTTTAACATTTGTTTCCTGTGCTTTTAAGCCAGATAACATGCTTGGAATTTAATTTTAATATTATTATATGGTTTTTATTATTAGTTTGACAGTGTTATAAGCTCATAAATGGGCTTGAAGCAGGCACTCTATAGTGCTACCTTTTGACAAACTCTGTAAATATATTGTTCTCATCAAGCTGGACAACTTTCTAATTTACAGTCATTAGATACGACCAACAGGAAGTCACCTATTTTGGTTTGAATGTGGATTTGTGAATTAATGCATACTCCTCAGAGGAGAATTATACTATACACACCTTTGTGTACATGATGCCAAAACATTAAGGAACCTAAATTGCAAACGGATTTTGGATATCTTGAAAGGTGTTGCCATGGTGATTTATTAAAGTAACAGCAAAAAAAGAAACAGTAATTTTTTAATATCTTTAAAGTGCATTATTCAAACTCTTCAAAACTTTTTACACATAAAGAGCAAGTCATTCTTATGAAACATGATTAGTTTCATAAATGCATCATGCTCAGGAGCCACCAAAAAATTTAAACTATCAGAGAATTTAACGGACAGATGAAGACTGTAATACCAAGGATGACCACCGGATGGAGTCATAGGATAATAAATCTTCTAATCCTGTTCAGATCATCCTCAGCTCCAAAACGTATTTATATATGCTATATTTACATAGCTATATTTACCCTTGTGTTTCTGGCTGCAGTTGGCTTCATCTGACCTGTCCTGACAGTTTGGCTGGCCGTCACAAACAGAAACGGGTAGCAAACAACGACCTCCGTCACACATGAACTCTTCTCTGGAACAGCTTTCTAAACGCAGAGAGAAAGAAAACGTTAGAACATACAAACAGAAAAATAACACACTATGTGACATTATTATAATCTGTGATCAGAATATCATAGTTATACTCATTGCTTGCTGCTCTTTAATTTGCATTTGCATCACATTTATAAATTCTAAGGAAAAAATAGTATTATTTGGCTAAACCACATTTTTGTTGCATACAAAGTTTTTAAAAGGAAGTCTATTTCATTATTGTCACCCTACAATACAGACTACTATCCACAAATATAGAAGTGTCAGTAACACTTTAGAATACTGTTCCATCACTAATGAATAACTACACAAGAACACAAGTTACACAATATCAATACTCTAGTAACTATTCATTTTTCATACCTCCCCAAGAACTGCTAAGAACTACTATATACAGGTTCATAGTTAATATGAATAATGCATAATTAATCCTAAAGTGAAGGTCATGGTAACCCACTAGTAAGGACTCAAGTATTATAAAATTTTTCAGAAGGAATTACACATTGTTTGGATCAGTATTCTAAAGTGAATAACATGATAATTCTCTAGTAAAGACTGAAATCATTGTAAACTTCTTTTTTTTTTTAAGTTTCTGGTTAGTAACTAATTTTGCTAGCTTTGGTAACACTTAAATCATTACTAGTGGGTTACCATGATCTTCATTTTAGAATACTGATCCAAATAATTAGCAATTTCTAAAGGAGAATATGTAATACATGTGTCATTACTATCCAAAACCTTAGTATCTCAAAAGCTTACAATGATGTCAGCCAATATTAGAGAGTTGTCACGCTTTTCACTTTAGAATACTGATCCAAATAAGCAGTAGTTCCTTTAGAAGGACTTGGTAATGCTTTTGTCACTACTTCTGGGTTACCATGACCTTCACTCTAGAGTTAATTATAAATTGTGCATAATTCACATTAATTATGAACCTGTATATGGTAGTTCTTAGTAGTTCTCCAGGATATATGAAAAAAAAAAAAAAAGTAGTTATTGATTAGCTTATAGTGTACTACCAGGTTCAACTGAGTGCTATCACTTACTAAATCATTAATCAGAGTTCCTTGTTAGTTAATAGTTCTTACTAGAATGTTAATAGTGCATTAGACATTTGTTCCTGTGTAGTTATTCATTAACGATGGAACAGGATTCTAAAGTGTTACTGAAGTGTCTTCCATAATATTACTGCCTGTGTTTTAAACTATGTAAAGAAACATGATGTTCTGTTTGTTTCAGTTTTACTTACTCTGTCCTGGTAATATAGAATGATACTGTGCAGTGAAGCCATTGCCGCTGATACTGCCGTCAGAATGAAAGGCCACCAGCACGCTGCTGCTGTTTGTGTTCAGTGTAGGTGGAGCGACGCTGCCACAGAATCTAGGAAGAAGTCAGTCTTAATTATTCACAGTTTGAGTGCCAAGAACAGCCATGTACAGCAAAATTATTCAATAACTCAGTAACTATATTTAAGCAGTTTCAACTCTGTAAGATACATGTTTTAGAGATTATGTTGTGAACTTTTACAAGCCAAGACACACAGGAGATGTTAACCATTGATGGTTCGCTCATGGAGCTATTACTATTGTTTTGGAACAATGTGTACTGATACTTGAGAACTACTGATCTGGAGTAGATGTAACAGTTATTTTTTTATCTGTTTAATTTTCTTGAAAAAAAAAAGAAAGAAAAGATTACGTGAGACTTTCTAAAGATCACAAAAGCATTACAAAAAATATTCAAAGCCAATATACTTAAAGGGATAGTTCACCCAAAAATTACATTTCTGTCTTCATGTTATGAATGAATAAATATGAAACGAGGGGTTAAATTATTGTGAGAGATATGAGAATATTCAATATTCATTATTCACTTGCAGGAGTTTTGCTCCACCCTACTTTCCTCTACTCCAGCCCAAGGACACTTATTTTGTTTTATATTTGTTTCTGTGCTTCCATTTCCTGTGGCACTTCCTGTGTTTGTTTTTGATTATGTTCACCTGTGTCTTGTTTAGATTCTCGTTTACTCCTGTGGTTCTCCCTTTTTGGTTTTGATGGTTATTGTCTTGATGTTTTCAGTTTAAGCAGTTGTATTTTTCACTGTCAGTAGTTGTGTAAATTAACAATGTGTAGTCTATTTTAATGTTATCTGCACTAAAATATTTCCATTTATTTCTCAGCAAAAAATTAGGATGATGCACCATCTGGTAAATTTCTGACAGCTCCAGGGCATTTGTTGAAACTACAGATCAGATACAGATCTAAGAGCAGCTTTTTAACATAGACCGAGTCCAGGAAAGCCAAATGAAACACATCAAACAACTCACAGGGAAACACATGGAAGCCAGGGCACAATGTGGGAGTAATGAGGAAAACCAAAAGAACTACAAAATGAGAACAGGAAACCAAACCACTGAAACTTCAACAAAAGAGTGCAAAACAACACAGCAAATAGGGAAAATGTGACACAGAGGTTTTACTGAAATAAAAACTAAATAAAATGTCAACCCAGACTGGCAGATGTTAGTTTTTTTGCACTTCAATCAAAGGCTTTTTAAACTTAAATGCAGCCCGTGTCAGTTCTGATTGTCGTTTGTGATTAAACAGGGCGAGCAAACCTTGTGACAGCAGATGTCTTCTCTGTCTCCTCTCTGACTTCTAGCCAGTCAAACAAGCAAGGAGAGGGTCCCTCGACAGCCAGAGAAGACACGTGTATCTGCAGGAGGAGCGGAGGAGACACCCTGATCACCCACACACAGTGTGAGTCCGGAGGATACGGGCCGGGGTGATTGGGAGAGCTGAGCGTCCCCCAGGAGTCTGTCAGCACGCCGCCACAGGCTGGAGAAACAGAAGGAAAGCCATTTATATTGAACAGACAAGTGAAAAAGCATATGCATGCAAAATAGTTAGTGCCATTTTAATTTACAATAGCATGCATTTGATTGTGGATGATGTGTATGTTGATATACAATTAGGGGTTACAATTAGATATTACAATTATACAAGCAGAGGCCCTGAAATATACAGTCAAACCAAAAATGTATTCAGACACCTTCAACTTTTCTCACATTATCACAGTTTATTGGCTATGGTTTAGAAAATGTTAATAAAATATGAGAAGGACTCAAAGTTAAACTGTGTCAGAACAATTTCATCTTGATAATGTCAGATAACTCTGATAGAAAGGTATGCAATGAATTCGGTTGAATAGCTGTCAGCTGTTAAATTTAAGAACACAATTAGCTCAACCAATTACCAAGCAATGCTTCGTTTTGTTCAGTCTGTGGTGTAAAAAGGTCGCATTAGCAATAAAAAAAAAAAAACACTTAAGCAAAGCATGCTCAGGTCAAAGTGTCTGAATCATTTTTGAGTCCCAATTTTTTTATAAATTTTACTGGCAGTCCACTTTATGAAGAAATTTTGGGTTTAATATGTCACAGTTTACTTTATTTTGCTATCCTCACTTACATAAATGAACTATAGTGTCCTGCACCCACTAAGAAAAAATTATTATTATATTATTAAAATAAATTATATATATATATATATATATATATATATATATATATATATATATATAATATCTGTTGTCTGAATAATTTTTGGTTTGACTGTATTTGGAATATACAAATAAACTCAAGCTTAAATGCCGCCTGGGTTGATATTTTGTAATGAAATGCAAAGGCAAAGTCATCTGGGGTCACTTCATATGAAATGGTGCGTACAGGTAGAAGAGCATGAACTGACTTGTAAGGAAGGTGGGCTTTTTTCCGGGCGGTGAGAGGGTGGAAGTGTTCATGGGATGAGGGGCAGTGGGGCTCAGAGAAAGATTCTGTGAAGATCTGTCTCCAGACCGAGAGTCTAAAGGGAAAATCTCTCCTGTGTTAGTCTTAACGTCTGTGAACAGAAAGAGTAGAACAGTGACAAAGCAAATTTTCTCTCTTTGCTCTAAATCTTTTCAAAAGTTTGGTACATAACAGCTAAAAGGTAAGTGTCAAAATTAATTAAAATAATAATAATAATACCTGTCAGTTTTTTTCAATGAAGCTAATAGCTGCAAGGTTTTAAAGGGTTTCTTGTGAGAGGAGGTAAATGTGCTACGGGCTCAGTGGCCAAAGCAACTTATTTAAATAAACCAGACTTTTAGGAATGTTCTGGGATCTGTAAAAAACACTTGTGGTGCCTTTGTGGCATTAAATAAAGGGGTAACACTTTACAATAAAGTGCTATTTGTTAACAGTAGTAAATGCATTAGCTAACAACAAAAACAAAGCATTTATTAACTCTTGTTAATGTTAGTTCATGTCAATACAGTTATTCATGTTAGTTCATGGTGTCATAGGTTCATTTGTTATACTACCAAAGCTGTTAGATAAGCCTTTAATAATTCATCACAGTACACAATGAAGTCACATTGTATGCTGATGTTATTTTAACATAATCCTAAAGCAATGAAAATTAAAATATTAAATTAGAGAATGACATTTAAAAATGCAAGGAATGTGCTACTAAAGGATTTGTGTGCAAACAGAAATATCAGAACTTGTCAGACCCACAAAAAGTACAGCTCTCCTAGTGACTCTGTCTCATTCTCACTTTACAGTTTGCATTGTTTTACAGAACAGAACAGAACAGCAGACAGATGGAGTGAAAGAGTTTTGCTGACTCACGTCTGAGAACGAGGAGCAGAATGAGGCAAAGCACAGCCGCGGTCAACAGCACGCCGGCCGACACGATTACTGCTCCATGACCAGCCAGCTGACCTCTCACAGTCATCAGACAGTCACTGACCACACTGTGACCTTTATCAAGGACACGACATGAAGACAAAAATACAGTATATGGAAAAGCCACCTAATTCTGTACATAATACAAGTGCCTTGTGTAACGCAGTATTTATGCTATGAATATCCAATATCAGATAGGCCTAATACTCACCTGCAGCTGGTGTTTTAGCAGGTTCAAGATAGA
>NW_024879319.1:351749-389249 GCF_018340385.1 Cyprinus carpio | reverse complement strand
TAATTTTCCTACTGTAAATATATCAAAACTTATTTTTTTATTAGTAATATGCATTGCTAAGAACTTCATTTGAACAACTTTAAAGATGATTTTCTCAATATTTAAATTTTTTTGCTCCCTCAGATTCCAGATTTTCAAATAGTTGTATCTCAGACAAATATTGTCCTCCTAACAAACCATGCATCAATGGAGAGATTATTTATTCAGCTTTCAGATGATGCATAAACCTTTAAATCTTAAAAAAAAAAAAAGGACCCTTGTGACTGGTTTTGTGTTCCAGGGTCACATATAACAGCTTCAGGTTATGTTTTAGTGTCTCACACAAACGTAATAATTGTCCCACATTTGGTTTGTTTGTGGTCTTTCTGTAAGTGAGGATATCAAAAAAAAAAAAAACACCACCATAGTGATAATAATAATTAACAGTGACATATTATACCCAAAAATTCTTCATACAGTGGACTACCAGTAAAACCGATAAACATTTGGGACCAAAATTTGATTTAAAAGACGAAATCTCCGAACACAAAGGAGTTCACCTCTGCTCCCAGTGTTTTTCTGCCACCACTAAGCGTGCGCAGCTGCCAGTGACGTAACTGTGACGTCTACTCCAAACTGGTCTGTATGCAAATCAAACTGACATCAAAAACTTGACATGACTTTAATTTGATGTAATTGATCTATACACATCAAACCAACACCAGTGTGGGATTTCCAGCCAATTACCACTAGACGTCACTGCCATCCCGACTGAACTTAAAACGATGTTACAGCATCCTGATCACACCTTGACTAATATTTAACCTCAAACTGACATCAAGGTGTCCGCTGGGGAGTCACTGATTCAACCGATTCATTCAAACACTGAATCATTCAGTAACAGAACACCGCCGAGTGCTGCAGTGTTTCTTGTTTGGAACTCGTTTCATTGGTAAAATACAACAAAACAGTAAATATCGTGTCTAAAATGTGAGTAACTTGACTATAACTACTTGTTTATGGAACTAAAATCAATGTAACGTTTGCAATTGTGAAAATACTCAGCAAGATATCTCCCTTGGTATGCTACTGAACTATATCATGTTACGAATAAACAACACATTCTGAATTTTTACCTCTGTGTGTTTCTTCAGAGTTTCTTTATGTGTGCTGTTACACTCATTTGTTCACAAATACAGATCTATTATCAATCACTGTTTACACTGACTGTATTAAAATCAGGATCATTCTTTCATTTCAGTGCGTTGCTGGGGCTACAACAAATGATTACTAAAAACACTTTCTATTTGCACTTATTGTATAAATCATAAAAACTGAGCATCTTTTTGCTCGTTCAGATTAATTTCCTTCCTGATTTCACCGGACAGTTTCAGAGCTGAAGATGAATAAGCTGTTCTGGACCGATGCGTTCTTCTGGCTGTCCAGCAGCTCCTCACTGCTAAACATTATTCTGCTTTAGTTTAGACATAAGTACCACAAAACTCAAAACGCCAAATTTAATGTTTATTTAAAATATTCAACTGCAGTGCAGTAAAAGCATGATAATATTCCGTGTGATACTATGTAGTATAAAACAGGCATTTTTATTTAAAAACGATAAAAGAGCAAGAGCACAGAACGACTGAGACACATATAAAAGGAACAGACAAAGCATCAGAACAAAGGAGGTGTTGACGGAGTATCTGGCCTCCTCACGCCGTCTCGATCTCCCGCAGGACGATGGTTTTGGGGTTGATGGCCACGTTCTTGGTGGTGTTGTGTGTCTTGTAGATGCCGATGAGACGGTCGGCCATCTCAAACATGTTGTTCCTCAGCGAGATGATGATGAACTGAGCGTTCTTGGTTTGCTCCTGCAATAATGTGGAAAAATCAGAATTCAGAAAATTGTATTCTAAACATGTTAGAATTAGGGGGCAAAAACAGAAAAGCATTGTATTGATTTTCTGTATAACTGACGGTAGTTTTCCTGAACTTGTTAAAATCAATGACTTCCTTGTAAATCTGTACTTTCTTAGGATTACACTGAATTCAGCAGGAGTGCTCTTATTGATTGTCTATCGATCTCTATCAGCCGATCATGGCTGTGGGACGACTGATGCTGCTGCTGAGAGAGGTTTAGCACCACATGCAGCAGTCTCAGTGTTTCACAGTCAACACAGGCTTTTTGGCTTGGTTTGAAGGGACAGAGCACTTTTAGATAAACAAGGCAATAATAGAAGGCACTCGTGGAGGAAAGAAAACAGTTCTTCATGAACCGCAGAACTGTTTGTAATAAAGATTTAACTGCAAAAGAAAAGGCAGAGCTGACTGTCTCTGTCAACTGTAAGTTTAAATGTCTGTGATACTGTAAGAAAAGTAGTTTAAATGTTTTGTACATCTAGAAGTAAACGCAAAAGTAAAAAGCACTGAATAATGTGTTTGTTATATTTATTGTGTTTAAACACACCTATGAAAGATTGTATTACTGTACTGTGTAAAATAGGATCACAATGCTGAAAAAGCATTTTCAGTAACAATGTTTGGATTTGAAATCAGAGTAATGGATAATGTTGTGTTTGTGGTAAACTGGTGCAGGTCAGGAGCAGACTCCTGTGTGAACGCTGCTGCTGTGCCACACACCGCAGACGGAGAGTGTGTGAACCGCACAGCTCACACAGTCAGGCCTGTGCAACAATTACACGACCGTCAAAACAAAAATACAGTGCATGATCAAACATTTAGGTGAGCAAAAATATCGTAAGAATAAATTAAACTTGTTTTTATGCATTCAAATAATTAAACATGCTAAACAGAATTTAGTAACAAAACATAAGGTGGGGAAAAATAAGTAGTAGATTTGGTATCGAAAACTGGTCCCAAATTTCCAAGAACCTGGTATTCAATAAGATGTGTGCATTTCGATTCTGCTTAACGATCCCTGCGTTCACATTTTAGAGTGATTCAAAGTGATTTAAGAGCAGGAAGGGAAAGAGCTTGTGTCTGTTTGTGTGCAGCGCAGACGTCTGAAGCACAAGAGCGAGCACAGAGATCAGCGATCAGCGGTCTGGGTGTGGATTCGTGGAGTTTCTCCCCGCTCTCGAACTGTTCTGTGCATTTCACTGCAGAAAAGGTTGTTCTGGGTCAGAACCGACTTCTTGCATTTATATCGACCAGTGTGCAGAAAACTATGTCAGTATATCATCAAACACAGCCGTTTTTACTTTAGTGAACGTAACCAGACGAGAAAGAAAATGCTCATGTACAGTATTTTTAGATCTGTGTTCGGTGCATTCGGTGTTAAAGAGACAGCAGCATAATAAAAAGCATAGAATTTAATTTAACCCTTAAAAAAATTAAAACGGAAAAAACTGAATTAGCAAAAAAATAAAACAGATTTCATAGAGCCCTATATTTTGCCCAGTTCTACTAAATGCTAATGGACTTCTACTAACTGACAGAGTTCCACTAGTATATTTAATTCAGTACTGAATAATAAAGGGTACCCTGCCTGCGGTGACTTCTCACAAGACATCGAAAGCTGAGCAACAGTTTTGAGTTCACTGTGGAGAACATGTCTGGTCACATCACGAGTGTTAAGAACTGTAACCGCAGGGAAGTGTACGTACGTATATGTAGCAGGCCACGATGGAGACGTTCTTGAAGTCGAGGGCGGCGTCGATCTCGTCCATGAAGTAGAGCGGCGTGGGCTTGAAGTGATGCAGTGCAAACACCAGCGCCAGAGAGCTGAGCGTCTTCTCTCCTCCGGACAGGTTATAGATCTTCTTCCAGCTCTTCTTAGGAGGACGCACACTGGGAACACAGGAAACACAGAGTCATGAGATCACTGGATAGACTGGGAGCATACACTGCTTTACTGAATCATTCACTCGACGGGGCTCACTAAAGACTTCTGTGCTTGAACTGCTTTAAAACGTCCGGTGTCATCAGTGTACGACAGATGCACAGTTCTTCTCTGTAATCATCTGCAAGCCTAGTGTAGGGCCCTATTATTCCAAAATGCATTTTTTTCCATTTTCATTTTTCTAGACTCTGTTTTAATAGTTAAATTAAATTGTATTACTCTAAAACCACGTCTAATTGAAATCATGAAACATACACAATTTAACAGCAATTTATTAAAAGTTTAACAGAAATTACTTTCTTCCCAAATTTTTTTTTTTTTTTTTTTTTTTACCAAATTCTTTGTTTCCCATTAATTTTCTAGAACCAACTTTAATGGTTTTATTAACTGAATAATTAAAAGCATCTCTAATTAATTGATTAAATAAAAAAAAAAAAAAAAAAAAAAAAAAAAAAAAAAAAAAAAAAAAACATTTATTCAAGTTAAAACACTTTTTTAACTGGTTAAGTTTCTGTTTGTATGTGACAATAGTTTTTCCTCAAAAGAAATGGAAAAGTGCTCATGACGTGACAGTTCTAGAGATCATGTTTACATCTTCATGTACTCGTATAGTGAGTATGAAATCACTGTGCTTCAGTATGTGTAGTAAACAATCACATATTTACACTGTCTGAATCGTTCCCTATCCCCTATATAGTGCACTACGTGTCATTCTCCGTACAGTAAATACTAATCCTGTGAACAAGTGACCGATCTCAGCCGGCGCATCTATTTATAGTGCAGGGGGCGGGCGCTTCCGATTCTAGAGAGCAGCTGATTGGTTTAGAAGATTTGATGAGAAGCTGAAGTATGAGGTGACAAAAAAAAAACAAAAAAAAAAAACAAACGTGATCCATTTTGGTGGAAGCGACAAACTGCAAGCTTAGAATGCTCATATCTTCAAAATGCTAATTTTGTCACTGTTTCGGTGCACACTGGATTATAGATAACCTTAAGACTAACACATTGTTACTAACACCTCAAAAAAAAACTTCAATTTTGATTTCACAGGGACTTTAACATTCACAGACACTAGTGCATATCATGTTTTGATTTAAGTGTGCCGGCCTACTTTTGATTTATTCATCCAAACCAAAGCTTGCAAATTCCTTGACATTCCTCGTTATACAGTAAATTCTATTTTTATGACTGGATTCCGTGATTCCATCCGTGTTTTCCACATCATTGGGCCCTACTAGTGCTTTAAAAGTGTTCAGATGTTAAAATCTGTGCAGGCACTGCAGCACTGACACACACACACACACACACCTGAACATGATGCCCTCGGAGAAGGGATCCAGGCTGTCCACCAGCTCCAGCTCGGCGTCTCCTCCTAGCGTGAGCATCTGGTAGTTCTCCTTCAGCTTGTTGGTGATGATGTTGAATCCAGCCATGAACTCGTGCAGCCTCTGCTTGCGCAGGTCCTCGCAGCCTCTCTTGAAGGCGTCTCTCTGTGTGGTGATGTCATCGAGCTCCGCCACCCGCTGCAGATACAGCTCCTCCTGCACACACACACACACAGAGTCAGAGTGCTGACGCGGTCATCCATCAGCTGACCACAGCGCGTGGATCTCTGGTACCTTCTTCTTGAACTCTGCGATGGCTCCCAGGTTGGGCTTCATGTTGGAGCAGCGGTCCTCCTGCAGAGCGATCTCGTTCTTGATGAGGTCTGGATTGCCGATGTCCTCCAGCTGCTCTGGGTTCAGTGCAGGCAGCTCTTCTTCTGGAGCTCCATCGATGGGGTGCAGAGACAGCCTGCTGGCCTAAAACACACACCACTGTGAGCGCAGAACAAATACAACTAAACACATCCGACAGGCGAGAAATCAAACATCTGTTAAAGCTCCCATGTAATTAGTCTTTAGGACTGAAGGAGTACACTTAATGACTGGGCTACATGATTACACATTATAGCACACGATATATCATTAACTGTAATTACTGCACCAGCGAAATCTCTGTGAGTATACAGTCAGTACGGTCTGTGTCCAGATGTGACGGGTGTCTGTGGCTCAGTACCTCTTTCTCCCAGTGTTTGATCTTGTTGTGGCACTCAGCGATGGCCGTGTCGATGTGCTCCACCTTCAGCCGCACGCTCAGAGACTCCTTCTGCAGCGCGTGCTCCTGCTCCTGTAGGGCCTTGATCTCCTGCAGCACTCCTCGATGCTGCTCCTGAACCTCCGGCAGCGCTTCCTACACACACACACACACACACACACACTCAGAGATCAGCGCGAGCGTCTGACGTGTTCAGCGTCTGAGAGAGAGGATGAGACGGAAGCACCTCGGCCTGCTGGTACGTCTGCATGATCTCTCCCGCCTCCTCCTCCAGCTTCTTCAGCTGCTCCGTCAGCTCCTCCGTCAGCTTCTCATTCTCTCCCATCTCCTTCTCCAGCTGAGACACGCTGTCCTCGGACTTCTTCAGATTACTAACACATCAGAGGACAACACTCACGTCAGAGACGAACCCTCTACAGAGCTCAGCTCCTGACACATCCTGGTGTATGCTTTTGTTAATAAACGTTGTGTAAGATAGTTTGTCATTGTATCTTACGGTTTTACTGTTGTTGTGCTTTTAATTAAGAATAACACTGAATCCATCTTTTGCTTTGGTGCATGCAAAAATGACGAGAAGTGACAGGATCACAAATTTGAAAGTGAAAGCATCCGAAGCCTGCGGTTTATAAAACAGCAAAAGAGGATCTCCCTTTCACAAAATTCAAAACACAATTACTAGGCCTACTGATGAAAAAGAACGGGTTGAATGTTAACCACTTTCACTTCCATATAACTATAAACTATGATGAAAGTTCATCAGCATGCATTGATCAATCCCATGATGTAGCAGAAAAAAATAAAATAAAAAAAATTGCGACCTAATCATGTGCTCATGCCACCAACGGAGAAAGTTAATTGCAAAAGAGCCACCAGCGTGAAGAATGAGTCCGGAGCCCTGCAGCAGCATATACAGTATACAGTGAAGCTTTACATTACATTTGATATAATAAAAAGAAAATAGACAGAATAGAAGAAGAATAGAGCAAGCTAGTGTTAGTTTTTTTTTTTAACTAAACAAGCAGTTAATGAATAGAGTGCAAGTCTAAAAGGGACAATTTTTTGTTTAGTTTTTAAGATTATAATAGAATAGAGAGTGCTAGAGTTAGAGGATCACACAGAGATGGAGGAGATCTTTACAGAAGATTCTTTATGGAAGAGCGCTTTTCATTCGTCTCATATTCATCTGAAGGGTTCACACCAAACTTTCTCATCCAGTTGGTGTAATTGTGACTCAGACCTCTTTCCAGATGTGAAACCGTCTCAAATATTAATAAACTCAGTCTCAGTGGTCACTGACCGTCCAGCAATCTTGATGGCCACCTGGGCTTTGGTGATGGCTGAGGAGCACTCGTCCAGCTGTGTGTTGATCTGGTCCAGTTTGTCCTGCTGGGCCTTCAGCTTATGGCTGTTGATGTCCACGATGAGCGTGTGCAGCCTCTTCACCTCCGCCTCCACCTTCCCTGCTTTAGTGGACGCTGCCTCGAAGTCTCATGAAACACAAACACCATTACTACATCAAGAGACGCACAGATCGACCGGCCAACACACGAGACTGAAGAAACATGCTTTTAGTGTCTTATGTTGAGCAGACCCCAGTGTTCCTCAGATCGCCTTCTGCTTTCAGAAGAAAGTCATGCAGGACTGAGAGAGTGATGACAGATGATGAACAAACACACCTTTCCTGTAGAGCTCCAGGCTCTTCTCCATCTGCTTCTGCTTGGCTTTATCAGGAGCGGCGGAGATGACCTTGGCCTCCAGGTCTTTGATCTGAGTCTTGAGATGGAGCTCCTGCTCCGTCAGGCTCTGTAACACACATCAGGGTCAGCAGAGGGCAGGGCTCGCTCGTTCACGCTCGTGTTCAGCTGCGCCGTCTCACCTGGATGGTGGCGGTGTATTTCTCCAGCGTATTCTTCATGTCTCTCAGCTCACGTCTGGCTCTGTGCACCTTCTCCTCCAGCTGATGTTTCCTCTGCTGCCAGTCCTGCAGCTGCGTCAGCTCCTTGTTCAGATCGCTCTCCATCTTATCCAGCTGCGCACAAACACACAGCTTTAGCTAGTGATGCACCAGAACCAACATGAAAGTCTTCTTTCTGTCAAAAACTGGAACTGAAAATGTTTATTTAATAATCAAATAATGCATCAAACTGAAAAATAAAGTCACATAGCAGTCTTGCAAAAAAAAATTAAAAAATGTTTAATTGCACATAGTACAGTTTTTAAAGTGCCGCTGTACAGGCAGAAACACGTCCTGCTGTGCTGCACTGAAGATTATCATCTGCTCTGACCTGCTCCTGAGAGACATCAGCGCACACCGAGGAGCCCATCCTGCCCTTCATCACTCGTCCTCCTCCTCCGGTCATAGTGCCTGAGGGTGAACGTGAGAGCCAGCTCATTACTGTCTACACATACACATGTACAGCCACAACACACACAGAACCCAGTCAGAACTCTCACTACAACTTGCCAAAATAAAAGACTGGTTTAAGTTGAAGAAATTATAACAGAAATATTACTAATAGTACAGTAAAATGTACTTCTCAATGTTGTTAAAACAATAAAACATTTTAGTTTGATTGCATTTTAAAATAATACAATTAATATTTTATGCCTTCATTTAATTAACATAGTTTCGGATCATGAATTTGTATTAAACCAAATCCAAAAATATTAAAACAGACAACACAGAACTGCTGAAAAAAAAAAAATAAATAAATAAAAAAATAAATAAAAAGCATTTCATCAGGCCCCATTATTGAAGAAATTAATAAATTATTCAGCAGTTAGACTTTTATTAATTCCAGTGTTTCCCATACATTGATTTATTTGTGGCACCCGTCACAATATCAAAACTGACCACCACAAACAGATTTTCCCAAAGGCTTTGACGTTGTTGTGTAAGCATGAGTTCTGCACGTTTCTAAATCTAAACCCGGCGCGGGTGTTTTTATATCACTGTATTTGTGAAGTCTTCAGAAAACTTTCGATGTCAGTTTAATTTCATGGTGCATGTAATGCCTGATAGAGCAGCGTTTGAGAGGAGCACTGCTGTGTGTACAGCTGTTACCAGGGAAACCTTTCTCCCGCTCCAAAAGCACCCCCTGCTGGCAGAGAATGAATTTGCACATACCTGCCACCACACAGAGTGCAAGTCTGAGGGAAACACTGAATTCATTAATAAGACATTTAAAACAATACACAAAAGAAAACACAGGAACAAACATTTCAAAGGGCCCTAAAACTGTAATTCTTGTGAAACTTTTCATAAATTGCTATAAGATTCATGAATTCATTAGACCTTTTGATTACTAATATTTAATCTTACCATTAGACATAATCCAGAAAAACTGAGTTTGGGAGAATTAATTTTTTTCATATGGCCCTAGAATGTATTTTTTTTTTAAATAAATGTTTGAATTAGATATGCATTTATTTTAACCATTAAAACGTAACCCAGAAAAGCTGAAGCTGAACGGAGTAAAAAGGACTGATTTCCTAGGGCTGTAGAGACGTGAGTGACGCACCGGCCTGCTCGATGACCTGCCCCTGCAGCGTGACCACCCTCCACCGCTTGTCCTTCTGGAACGCCACCCGCGTGGCCTGCTCCAGGTCTCTGGCCACCAGCGTGTCCCTGAGAGCGAAGTAGAACGCCGGCCGCACGCTCTCGTCCTTCACACGCACCATGTCAAACAGACGAGGGGTGCTCTCCGGAGTGGAGATGGAGCCCATGCTCTGCTGCCACACCTTCATCTGAACAGCAGCGGCACACACCGTCAGCACCGGACACACGGCACGAGCATCACGTCTCATCACCAGGTCATCACTCACCTTGTCCAGACCGATGAATGTGGCCACACCGATGTTCTGGGTCTTCAGGAACGTGACGCACCTCTGCGCTGTGTCAATGGTGTCCACTAAGATATTATCCAGCGAGCCGCAGCAGGAGGAGATGGCGATGTCGTATTTCTCATCAACAGCTCCCAGGTCTCCCTGTTCAGACAACGAAAACGTAAACAGGACCGTGAACGTGTTTAACAGCACAGAAAGACTCTCTAGCCGAGGTGAAGGTGAGGGACGCACCAGCCGTCCCAGGATGCCCGGGATCTTCCCCGAGCGCTTCTGCTGCATGAGGGCGTCCAGCACTTTGTTGCGGCTGCGGTTGGTGGACAAAGAGCTCTTGGCCTCAGCCACCTTCTGTCTCATGTCTCCCACCTGCATCCGCTTCTGCTGGTCCTGCTCCGAGATCTGCTCCAGCTCCTGCTCGTCCTGCAGCACACACACATCATTCACAACCAATGACACACACACACCAGCTGGGTTTCTCTAGCGCTCCGCCAAGCATTTTACACAAATCTGATAACCAAACAACGCCCTTCAAAAGTCTGGAGTCAGCAAGATCTTCAATGTTTTTTAATGGAGTCTCTTCTGCTCATCAAAGCTGTATTTAATTAGATCAAAAATACAAACAACAACAAAAAATAAAATAAATAAATAAATAAAAAAAATATTGTGAAATATTATCACACTTTCTAGTATTGGTTTCATGCTCCTTCAGAAATCATTCTAATATGCTGATTTGTATATCAATATATCAGTGTTCAAACTGTTCTGCTGCTTAATATTTTTTGGAACCTGTGATACTTTATTCATTGATGAATAAAGTTAAAAAGAAGAGTTTATACAAAATAGAATCTTTTCTAGCAATGTAAATCTATCACTTTCATCACCTTGCTGAATATAAGTATTCATTTCTTAAAATAAATAAAACAATTGACTGACCCCAAAACTTTTGAATAGTAGTGTATTTTGGAAACAAAATTTCTGACATTTAAAAGAATCCTGAAAAAAGTATCACAGGTCCCCAAAAATATTAAGCAGACGTAACCCTTTCCAGCACTGATAATAAATCATCATATTAGAATGATTTCTGAAGATCATGTGACACTGAAGACTGGAGTAATGATGCTGAAAATACAGCTGCGCATCACAGAAATACATTACACTTTAACAGATACTCACAGAGAACACAGCTGTTTGAAATTGTAACTATTTCACAAAATTACAATTATTTTTGACCAAATTAATGAAGTTTTGATGAGCAGAAGAAAGCTGGTTAAAACACCAGCACAGATGGTGTGGTCCTGGGCGAGCGGGGTCTTCACACAGACCTTCTTGAGCTGCTCCTCACTCGGGGGTATCCTGGCGTTGAGGTCTTTGATGGCGGCTCTCCTCTCTCTCAGCGTGTCCACAGTCTCCTGCAGAGCGTCTTTGGCCTGGTTGAGCTGGCTCACAGCCGTGTTGTGCTGACTCAGGTAGATATCCAGCTCGGACTGAGCCACGTCCATCCGTGAGCGCGTCTGGTTCACCGTCTTACTCAGCTCCAGCAGCTCCTGCTCTCTCTTCTGCAGGAACACCACGAGCAAACACTGAGCAGCAGCTACACCTCACAGAAATTCGCTGGGGATGCCAGTGTTGCGAATGTACATGCATTTATTTTTTCACAGTAAGGGCGATTCATACAATCGTTTAAACTGAGCTACTTTAGGAGCATCTCTGAACTTTCTACCACGACTCTCTCACCTCTTTATCTTCCTGCAGGCCGCTGGTCTCCTCCTTCAGGCTCTCCATCACCTGCGCCAGCTTCTGCTCCTCCACCAGCTTCTTCTTCTCCAGCTCCTCCTTCTGAGCAGACGCCTCCGCGATGATCTTCTCGCTGCTCGCAGGAACGCTCCTCACCTCCTCCAGCTGCACAGAACACAAGCGCTCATGAAGTCTCAGCGTCCGGCTGCCGCTGCTCATCTGCTCAGACCGGGACGCCTCACCTTCTCCTTGTCCTTCTGAAGCTGCTTCTGCTGTTTCTTGGCTTTGCTCTTGGTGTGTTTGAGTTTCTCGCGCACCTCCACGTCCTGCAGGTCCAGCTGGGTAAACTTCTCCTTCTGGCTCTCTATGAACTTGGTCAGCTTGGTCAGTTTCCTTTCGAGGAAAAACAAGCACAACACCCCTCAACTATACAGCCATCAAACACCAGTGTCCGAGCAGCAGATGTGTTTCTAGAGGGATGAAAGGTCTCTCACTTCTCCACGCCCTTCAGCTCCTCGTTCTTGCTCTTCATTTCTTCTGTCAGCTGGCTGCTTTTGTCACTCAGGTCCTTCGTGTCCTCCTGAATCTGCTGTTTCTCAGCTTCTCTGGCCGACACACGCTTCTGTAGATCATGCCTGCAGAAACACAACACGTCACGCTGAATAACCAAACCCTGCACATCTCACAGCACAATGCCATTACTGAGAGCTCATTGTGTTTGTAGTACGCTCTGAACTGAAGCGAGGTCAATCAGAGTTGTTCACAGGAGTGTGTGCGTCTCTTACACGTAGAACTGACAGAGCAGGTTCCTCTTCTTAAAGACGTCGTTCTCCAAGCTGAGGAACTCCACGGCTTTATTCTTCTCTCCCTCCAGAGCGCTCTTCTCCTTCTCCACCAGCTTCACTCGATTCAGCTGCACACACACACACATACTACAACTGACGCGCTTCACGAGCCACAGCCATATCACCGTTTACCTGCCGGGTGATTAGATATGAACACTTCTGGTCAGAATGGCTGCTGTAAATCAACATGAGGTTCTGATCTCTCTTATATGATGATCGTCATGTGAGCAGAGGCATTAGTGAGGTCCAGTCTCAGCACAGAGGAACCCAGGGTTCAATCTCACCAGCCTCTCCACTCAATCTTGCAGCATAAAACCATTATCAGGCTTGAAAACTACAACTGACACCAAATAAGATTTAAGAACATTTCTCTTAAATTATAAAACTAAATTTGGATTGATGCGTCATGAGGTTAAAGAGGAAAGATTTGATTGTGTTGATATAGTGGTGCGTGGTTTGCAGTTGGAGTGTGAAGAGATGATAGAAGATGGGGGTGAACTTCTTTTAACTTGAGTGGCATGTTCTTAGAAAGCGGTTTCATGCATGAGACGCGAGCGCAGGTCAAACACGTCCATGATTGCATAGAAAACAACAGAAAAGCAGCACAACTGAATAAAAGACCTGTAACTACTACTGTATAGCCCCTTTCACACTGCACGTCGTCGGACCCGGCAAATTGCCGGAACATTGCCGGATCGACCTTCTGTGTGAAAGCAAACACGTCCCGGGATTGATTCCGGGATTGAACCCGGGTCGGGACCTAGTAACATTGCTGGGTTCAGTCCCGGAACGAGCGCTGTGTGAACAAAAGCCAGAACTAATGCCGTGTCGTGGTGATGACGCGCGTTATCGCGCGACTCTTTTAGCATGTTTTGAAGGCAGATCAACGTTTGCGACGAAAAAATATGTGCAAACTGTAACGAAGCAGAGATCAGTTAGTTCCTCACTATTCGCGCTGAAGCTGAGATCGTTCACCAGCTTCAGTGAAAGTTAATGTGCCTAGTGTTTTCGACTCGTACATTACACGTCACACCCTGATATCACGTGTCTTTACGGGACCTTTACAGGTTGTGTGTGAACGCACGCACCTATTCCGGGTAATCACTGGCAGTGTGAAAGTGCAAAATCTAGCGACCCGGGAACAAATGCTGGGACACATTACCCGTGTATTTGCCTGAATCGCAGTGTGAAAGGTGCTTATGTCTGATATTACGTTTGCTTCATGATGACAGACTGAGCTGCTGTTCATTGTTTTTTTACACAACATTTATAGTTAATAGTCTACTTGTGTTATACTGTAAGTTTTGAATTTTTTTAACATTTTGAGATTTGTTGAAGCATTTCATTTTTCTTTTATTATTTCTGAACACAATGTGTATAAGACAAGTGTTGTACAAGATGTAGTTGTAGTTCATGCACAGATTTTCTGCACGTGATATTTAAGAAGTGATTTAACATTTCATCATGTTGACAACTTCATGTGTGCTGCACTTGAACAGGATTTTCTTTAACAAGAGGATTAATGAAGAAAAAAGTTACTTGAATCATGTTGTAGTGACATTCTTAAGTCGACTAGTCAATCGTAAAAATCCAGAATCAATCAAATATTCTGAGGAAATCGAGATTTAAAGGTTTCGATTTTTTATATAGTAATAAAAATCTTTTAGTTCAGTTAGAGAACAGACACTACAATTAAAAACGGAGCGTGGCTGCTCAATGCAACAGTCACATCACAGTTCAGATTTCATTTATCACGAGAGGAGAAGCTGACAAGAGTGAGGCGAGACAGACGAGAGTTTCAAAACCACACCAAAAGCACCTGTTTTAAAAATATTTTGGATTTTGAAAAGTCTGTTGACTTCCACCATTTATCAAAGGTGATACTGGAAGTTTTTTAAAACATTAGTTTCTTATTTATTTGGTTCCGCAGTGATTTTTATTTATTTAAACGGTGTATTTTTTTATTTTTTAACATCAAGTATGCCGTGTCTCCAAGCTTTCTTATTCATTTTGCTAATAAACATAGGCTACATTTCTCATTTATTTGGTTCCACAATGTTTACTGATCTTCAGTTTTTTCAAGTCATTTGTTATTTTATATTAGGCACATAGCATGGTGTATTTTTATTTGTTCTGTTAATAAAAGTTAATGGTTTATGTTGTATTTTGTGGTTGCTTGAACTGAATTCACTACGGCTCATGAATGTTTCTGCTGCGTACGATCACATGTTCAGTCGGTATAGTTGTACCTTCTCTCCGCGCTGCTCGTTCAGGGGCTCCACCCGCCGGCACAGGATACTGATGGGCTCTTTGAGACGGCAGGAGCCGATGATGTCCTCCAGGTACTCCAGCATGCCCTCATCGTGCTCCGTCTGTCCTTTGGGCTTCATCATGGCAATCTGCTCCACCTCGCCCTGACAATCACACCACACAACAGCAGTCTGACGCACCTCATCTCCACACACATTTAATCAAGCGTTACAGTGAGACGTTACAGTCACTACATGTCACCTGCAAAAGACTCTGCTATTCTGTTGCAAAAGCAATCAAACATGGAGTAATGCAAAAATACTAGGGATGTACGATATTTAGTCACCCAGAGTCAAGATTTTAGGTCGCATTTGTGAGTGATTTACTCTCAATGTAGAGGTTTGGCTCTGACTGGTCTCGCAAGAACGTGACGATATCCTCGCAAAACAATTAGCAGTTTTACTTCAGAGCTGCACAATTAATCGTTTAAAGATCGCGATCTTGATTCAAACATCCACGTGATCTCATTCCTGTATGAGCAACGATTCAGCGATGTCTGTTAGGACTGTTTCACATCGCGAGTGTCAGTGGAGCGTGTTAATCAACAATTACTGCTGCTGCTGATCCAGAAACAGTCTTTTCAATCACACACCATTATTTCTGTGTTACAGACATTCAAATAACAGAAGTACTGGGATAAAGTTTAATATTTTGGGTATAACACTTCTTCTCTACAGTAGCGATCAAAGTGAAAGCATCTTAATGCATGTATGTATTATAACAGGTATACTCTTCCTCCAGGAGGTGGCTACAGCTGCCCCTTTAAAAAAATCTATCTGTCATTGAATCATTCATTTAGGAGATTCTAATTGTGATTTCATTTTTTTTTTCTTTTTTTTCTTGTTCAAATGAATTTTTTTAAAGACTTATGCAATGAACAATGTCAGAACCACCAGTAAATTATTTTGTTTAATTTTCTAATCTTTTTTTTCCCTTCAGAATCTTGATCTCCAATTTTATATATTTTATATATATATATTATATATATATATATATATATATATATATATATATATATATATATATATATATATATATATATATATATATCTAAACATGATTCTCAATTTATCCAGAATCGTGCAGCTCTAGTTTACAGGTTTTTTATTGCTGCACATAATTCATTAAAATAGAAGTTTAATTTCATAAAGCACAAGCTGATTTCAAAATGCACCTACATTTTTTAGTTGAATAAAAGACTATTTTTCCCTATACATTTCAGAGGATTTCTTTAAAAAACAAAAAAGGTCTAAAGTCTAAGTCTAAGTCTCGTCACACCCCCTAGCTGCAGTGATAAACTGGAACAAGAGTGCACAGAGAGTCCAAACATGGCCCTAGATGACAGCAGTCCCTCTCAGTGAATAACGGAGGCTGGCTCCTGCCTCACTGAAGCAGCACACACAATATTGGGGCTGGCCTTGACTTTAACACACCAATATTTACGTGCTGCTAAAGCGAGGGAGGTAGAGTGGACAGATGTTGACCTCTGACCTTTTTGGACAGTCCGTGTTTACAAACCGTGTGCAAATGTCAGGTTTAACGTTTGAGAGTCCCTTAAAACTCTAGAGCAGCACATGATGGTTTGCACCTTCCCTCGTGTTGAAAACCATGACGCGCTGCTATAGCGGGTCTAAGGTGGTTTAGCCTGGTTTTTTAAAACCCGTTCACGACTCCTCCAGGAAAACAGAGAGGCCAACAGCAGTGATGAGAGCAATGCAGCGCTGCATGATTACCTGTCAGGATGAGGAAGGCGGTTGTGGTCCCAGTCGATGCCGTGGCTGCGCAGCAGTGTGCCCACATCTTTGAACGTGGCTTTCTTGCCATTGATGTGATAGGAGGAGGAATTATCTTTGGCAGCAGTTCTCGACACGAAGAAAGCGCTGCTTTGGGGCATCACATCGTAGTCGGCTCCTTCCTGAACACAACAGAGGACACACTTCAGCACTGGGACAACAGCGACAGGAAACACTTCGGGGTCTGAAACACTCCCCACCGAACTACCAACGTGACAAACAGATTTTGTAAAGTACAAATATGCAGAGCAGTCCCTCAATTCAAGTATGCTACACAGTATTCAGCACAGTATTTGGGGTATTGTGCATAATTTTACTCCTTCCTGCAAGCATTTATTCACTATATACCTGCAGGTCGAAGGAGTAGATGAACAAACTCAATGCAAGTCTGGAATCAAACTTTCTTACGCCGTGTAGGCTACTGTGTGACAACACTAAAAATGTGTAAAAAAGAAATATGATAGAACAAATAGGTCCTAATATTAATTAGATTTTATTACTAGCCTGATAATAATTATTATTATCGTCTTGCTATCGTCAGAGGCATTAGCCACAGGTGATATCTCTGAGTATCATCGATACACAACACTATCGGCACAACCCTACTCTAATAATGTACATATGATTGAGCAGACAAAACTTTGATAAGCAGCATCATGTATCGGGTCAGCTTTGGTTTTAGAGCATTCGTAAAGCACTCTTCTTCATCAAACTGTTTCAACTATGTAGCGTTCCAAATACAGTGAACACACAATCATTTAGCTGACAATCATGTTTTAAAAATAAAGTGAGGATACGGGATTTCAGAAATGAATTTCCAAGTTTAAAGGCCCTGAAAGTGTGATTTTTTTTATGCGGAAATAAAATAAAAATGTATAAAGTAGTAGTATAATGCCCCTGACAGTGTAGATATAATTTGTACTGCCAATTAAAAGTGAAATGATCATATGTATTCAAAATGAATCTGAATTCACAGTGGAGAGAGCTGAATCTGTCGATGTGTGCTGGCTCAGCCTCTCCGTCACTAGGCTGGCTCACCTTGTCCACGATCAGAACCGCCCTTCTGGAAGTGCACCTCCACAGTGCAGCTCTTGGACGTCCGAATGAGCGTCCAGAACTGGTGGATCAGAAAAAACCGACAGCTTCTTGGAGCGAATCTTCTGAGCTCTGTACAACACGAACAGCATGGAGTCGATCACGTTGGACTTGCCACTGCCGTTTGGAACCGATGATGCAGGAAAAAAAAAAAAAACGCTGAGACAGAAAGGTGTAAACACAACGTCTTGAAAACAGTATTAACTCATTTGAGGGTACACTTTCACACACTACTGTCCCAGTATCAGCAAACAACATCTCTCCACAAGTGTTTTTAACACATGAAAACTGTTTACTAAAATAAACTAAATAAAATATTATCAAAAACTGTAATAGTATGTAAATGATACTAATAGTATAGTAATAGCTTACTAATGATGCTGAAACAACACTGTATTGAGTTTCATTTTGAAGTACTTACACAAAACACAAAAACAAACAACACACACAGCTGAGTCAAAGACACGGAGCTGAAGTGCATCAGAACCTGATCTGAAGCAGAAGGGTACCTTGTGGCAGGGGCCCAGAATCTGCTCTCCGGCGTAGGACTTGAAAGTTTCTGTTGAGGATGTTTGTGATTCATGAGGCGCGGGGCCCCCGGGCTCGGAGCTCATGGCGGGGGGCGGCGGAGGAGGGATGCTGGCCAGGATCTCCTCCAGACTCTGGCGGTTATCCATCTCCTCAGCAGACTCGCCCACCCGGAGACCACATCTACAGAGACAGACGCAGTCACGCTCACACACTCTTCATCTCATCAAACACCTGAACTAAACCGTGCAAACATGATATCAGCTTGTGTTTGAGGCCAGAGCGAGCCGCTGCTGCAGTACACCTCACCTCAGACAGAACTACGTCCTGTCATTAACTGAATATCACTTTTCTGATGTAAAAAACCTGCATCTGGACAGGTTTTCTAAAACACAGCTGTGTTTTCTGTTTAAAACTACGAGAAAGAATGACTTGTGAACATCACGTAGGGTTTTAAATTCTAAACACTTCACCATATGACTTTCTTTACAGCAGAAGAGTCTCAACCACATTACAGCCGTTAAATATCCAGATGGTACTGTATTATCATCGCATGAGATGAAGAAGAAAAGGTTACTGTGACTTTTTCTCTAGCAATTTGGCTTTTTTCACCCCAAGATATAAACTGGGGGCTCGTGTCTTGCAAATCTGAGTTTTCTCAGAATTCTACATTTTCTACAATTGTATTTTTTGGTTTCTGTTAGAGAGTTCTCTCACACTTTTGGCCCATAATTGCAACTTTAAGCATTTTGAGAAAAAAAAAAAAAAAAAAACTTTTTTTTTTACTGAATACTGTGGTGGAACCAGCTATCTTGAAATACACTTATGCACACATGTCCCTGCAGCACAGAAGCAGTTATAAGTAGCACAGGTATATTTGTACAATACAACAACAACTACATTCTTATGGGTCACAATTATACATTTCTCTTTTATGCTCAAAAATCATTAGGATATTAAGTAAAGATCATGTTCCATGAAGATATTTAGTAAATTTCCTTACTGTAATATATCAAAAACTTAATTTTTTGATTAGTAATATGCATTGCTTAAGAACTTCATTTGAACAACGTTAAAGATGATTTTCACAATATTTAGTAACGGCTCTGGAAGCTTCTCCGTGACCGTTGAAGAGTCTCACCCGTGCTGCGCGGCGGCGCTCGGGGGTCTGCGGGCGGCGCTCTGCTCCTCGTCCCGGACTCCGCTGCTCTCTCTCGACGGCAGTAGAGCTCTTGGGTTTCGCAGGCATGACTGACAGCAGCTGAAACAAAGCGCATCAGACCGGGTTAGTGTGCACTGATGAGGGACACAGTAGCGCCAACACATCACATGCTGAAAACTTCGTCGCTTCTCGTGATAATACAGTGTGTGTGTGTGTGTGTGTGTGGGTGTGTCGGGGGTTTCACCGCTCACACAAAGGAACACACACACGCTACAACAACACGACGAAGCGAGCACGCGACGCGACTTTTAGACTGTGAACACTGTGGAAAACACTAACAGCTGTCAGTAGAAGATTCGCGTTATTGTTGTTATCTTGTTTCAAGACTCGGTCCCTGTTGAAGTCGGTGTTATTTTTGATACAACAATCGGGTTTTCCCGATACAAAAATATCACTCGAATCTACTGCGCTTTATAAGCGACACGACAGCGATGTGTTTGCGATCTGTCCCTCGGAACACAAATCGGCTCAAACTAGTTCACTTTACGGAAACCAAGATGTCGTCGTGTCCTGAAGGCCCGGTGTGACTGTTAATTATTTAACGCATTCATTTTAACGTTAAATAAACGGACGGGCCCGCGTGCGATCTGAGGCGCTGCCGGCTTCACGAACAATCACCTTGATTCGGCCGGTTTCCCCCTCGCTCTCGATGTTACTCCGGTGTTAAACTCCGGATCCGATATACTGCGCGTTAGGAGAGTAACACTGGAGTAATCCTGCGCTTCTAACCCCCTCAGCAGAACAAAATCGAAAATGGCGCGTAAACTCAGGCGAAACGAACCCTATTCCCGTTGTCAGCCGCGCAGTGCTTCAATGGGACCACAGCCGCCCTCCGCGCTGTCCACGTGAACGGACATTTTTATTTTTATTTTTTGTTTTAAGTGACAAAAGGCACACTTTGAAAATGGTTTCAAAAAATGAATTGGCAAAAGCAATGTATTTAATAATACACAACACACAGCATGATTTAAGTAGCTAACGAAAACAAGTCAAACCCGTTAACAAAGTTAGAAAACCGTTAACAAAAAAAAAAACCCTTTCGAAAAAACTGCCTTTTTAAAGTCGAATGAATTTACTTTAGTAACTCTGTTGAGAAAATTACATCAAACATTGGAAAATAATTAAGAACAAAATACACGCGATTAGATATACATATTTTTTTTTTACTTCTCCTAGAATGCAGCTCAGAACAATCTCTCGAGAAGTATGGCTGTAGTTTTTTGATACGACCTTCAATCTCGCGAGATTTGGGGCCGCAGCTTTGTCTAATCAGTTCACTTCCTCTAGTGGTTACTTACTGTAAAGAAAGCAAACATCCCCCAGAATAACAACACAAGAAGGAGCCTGAGACATAATAGTGTAAACGAGCTAGCGTTTTACTCAGAAGTTGTTCGGTCTTCGGATAGTTCATAAAGACCGAATCCAGAATTATATCGTACATTAGTTACAGCGCGTTCCGTCAGTAATTTAGCCTGCCTAGGCGCTGCGGATTGCGAACCCGAGCGTTTCCGTGGCAAAACTGGCCGTCGGTTGATCAGGGTACGTAAACCATGTGTCCGTTCTGCGATATCTCTGATGCGAGCATTTTTCAGATGAACATTTCTCCTTAAAAACAGGTAAAGTATTCTGCATCACAGGGCCACAAGAGAGACCGCTGGAAGGATTGCGTCTTGAAACTTCTTCTGCTGAATGGAGCCCAAACACTCTCCTTTACAATCCTCACAGAGTGTACAAGAATACACCCTCGATGTGTACCACTGTGTGTGATGTGAGTGTGTGTGTGGTAACCGCACTGATTTAACAACCCTGATCTTCTGAGATGATGATGACTGGAACACGACGCGTCGTTTTTTAGACGACAGATAAAACATGTGTTGTTAAAAATATAATTACAAAGCCACGGGCAATAATACATGCTAACAACAGTATACAAGGCACTGTTGTCTGTGTGTGTTAGCCCTTGACTCAAGACACCCCTTAATAAAAAGTCATTAAAGCGCACCAAAAGTTTCTACAGGCCATCGTCATACATCATCAGTGATGAGAATATGCTAAATGAATACAATTAGATGTTCCATTCAACTGCCGAAGCAACAGAAAAGTACGAAACCATTTTGAGTTTGAAAATACCTAAAAAAAACTTTTGGGTGGTTGTTTTTTCTACGTTGTGCCTTGCACTGAACCTCCATTACCGATAGTATGTGATTTTGCACCTTATAATAAAATCATAGTTACGCTCCTTATATGTTATTATTTTGATTGCTTCCTGTTGTCCCCCAACCTCATTTGTATGTTCTCCGCTTTGGATAAATGTCTAAAATGTAAACTTTCATTGTAAAAAAAAAAAAAAAACAACTTAAATTTTGTTAATCGTTTCAAAAAATGTGTACTTATTCCATTAGTCCGCTAGTGGTTTAAATATATAGTTTATTTTAGGACAAAGGTAGAATGATGTCCCATTATGGCATATTCATTTTAAAGACCAAAAATATAATTCAAGCGTGTAAATTTAATATTGTACCAGATCCCTACAAAACAAGTGCATCAATGTTACGTTTTCAATGTTCCAGTACGACTGTGAGTCACAACCTCAGGGATAGGATCACAGAAACGTTTGTTTTTGTTGCCAAACCTCCGTTGGACCAACACATCGGCACAAATAAACAGAAAGCTGCATGAGGATTACGTTGCAAATAGGGACCCGCACCGCCTGGCGATGCAACTTGTCCTCCCCCCTTCAGGCTACCGACCACCTCAGATTTCTCCGCTGGAAAAACCTGCTCACATCTCAACGAACACACAGTCGTCCTCGTCAGGCTCCAGGACCAGATCTCCCCCGAACCTTCCTGCACTGGCTCTCCCAAGAGCCTGAGCGGCAAGAAGCAGGCCGGTGGGCCGAGAGCTTCGCCCTCTACCAGCACGATGGTACAAAACCTGATACACACCACCATAGTGCAAAGTTTGAGAACAGCACGATTTTTTAATGTTTTCTTAAAAAGAAGGTCTCTTCTGTGTTCATCAAGCCTGCTTTTATTTGATCCAAAATACAGCACAAGCATATATAGGTGAAAAGTTTTTATTTAATTCGATATACGTTTTCCCTTATGTGAATATCATGTGCTGTTAAAGTGTAATTTATTTGCTGTGATGGTGCAAGCTGTATTTTCAGCATCATACTCCAGGCTCGCAGTGCCACATGATCTTCAAAGTTATCATTCAAATATTATGATTTGCGATGATCGAGAAACATTTGTTTCTGATTATTATCAATGTTGAAAATTGTGCTGAGTAAGAATTTGTTCATGCTTTTATTTTTCAGGATTCACAGATGAATAGAAAGTTTCAGAAAGAACACGGCATTTATCTGAAATAGAAAACAACCAAAGGAAAAAAGGGGAGAAGAAAAGGAGAAAAAAAAACAGAGGAGAAGGCGTCGAGAGCAGAGAGTATAGGTAAAGAATATTCGTTCACCCACACTTTGTTGGCTTCGCCTTAATCTGCAATTTAATGATCTTTTAGAGAGAGACATACACAACACCACACACACACACATTACACTCACAGAGAAGAGAGACACATCACATACAGAGAGAGAGAGATACAGAAATCAATACACAAAGACACCACTCATTACAGAAGACAGTCCCTTTAACAGTACAGATAGAGAGACATACACACACATACACACACACTTACACAGAGAAAGAGAGAGACTATCTGCCACACATACATCATGGGGAGTTGACATACACAGAGGCACACAGAAGAGAGATGATACATACACACACACACACATAGAGAGAGCAGAGAGAGACATACACACACCACACACTCAACATACTGATAGAGGATAGAATAACATTAACACATACATCAAATAGGCATAGAGAGAGTGTTACACAACACACACACATACACATACAAGAAATAGAGAGACACACACATACATAGAGTGAGAGGAATTACACACACACAACAGAGAGAGAGAGAGCTGAGACACAGATCTATTGCAGACACACAGATGAACACAGTACAGAGAGACTGTTTAAGACTACATATGACAAATAGACAAACCTGTGATAGAGGTATAAGAGAGATATACGACACACGTTCGCAGATCCGAGCCAAGGTCTGGAGATTTTACTGTACATCATACAGAGAGACGTATGAGTGACACAGGCCTGACATACGACTAATCGATGTGTTGAGACATTTTGTCTCAAATTTGAAACCGTCGTACCCCACACATGTAAGAATCAAATACACTTCCCTAGGTGAGGACAATATCGTTGTTTAGCAGCAAGATACATGTGTGCATGCAGAGAAAATGGAGGACACTGTGTGTTGCGCCTACCCATGTGCACATGTGTCATGCCACATACACCAACAACACCACCAACCTTTGAAATGGTTTGAGTGAGAGAGACACACACATACATGAGAGAGAGCATGTAAACGTGATGCATGGCAATACAATGTAACACACGTACCACATATGTGATAAAATTGACAGAATTCGAGCATACACACGCACAGAGAGAGAGATAGAGAGACCATAGGTGGACACATACAAAGTACACACACACACACATACATGAGAGAGAGAGCCCATCACACACATTTATACACAGACAGACGGAGAGAGACCACATACATACAGGAGAGTATGAAGACCCACACACAACTAGAGAGACAGAGAGAAGACACAGCACACACACACACAGAGAGAGAGAGTAGAGACATATAGTGCACACACACATAAACATACAGAAGAGAGAGAGACAACACATACAGAGAGAGAGAGATAGACATACACACACACACACACAGTTCTTGCTGTTGAGAGACACGATAGAGAGAGAGAGAGATGACATACACCACACACACATACACATACAGAGAAGAGAGAGAGACCACTACATGGTGAGAGAGATAGAGAGATCACACATACAGAGAGAGAGGAGAGTAGACATACACACACACACACCCACAAGAGAGAGAGAGAGATTATCACACACACACACACAATACTTCCATACAGAGATAAGAGAGAGACACACACGTACGAGCAGCAGACTATAGAGAGAGAGATACACAATACCACACACAACACACACATAAGAGAGAGAGAGAGAGAGACAGACATACACACACACACCAAGACTTACACACACACACACAGAGAGAGATAGAGAAAATAAGAGACTCATACACACAGGTACACATGACACAGAGAGAGAGAAGAGAGGCAGTACAGAGTTTACACACACACACAAGAGAGAGCAGACCACACACGAACATCACAGTGATGTCAGCACACACACACACACAGAGAGACAATTAGGGAGAGCCATACATACACACACACACACACATACAGAGAGAGTGAGATAGATAAGACACACACACAGACACACACACAGAGAGAGAGAGAGAGAGAGACATACACACACAGCAGTAGAGAGTAGTGAGAGACACATACACACACACACACACCACACAAGATTCAGTTGGTTCTGAAGGTTGTTTCTTTGTGGCAGCAATCAGTGTCAGTACAGAAGCTTGATCTGTGTGTGTGTTGTGCAGGTAAACGCCACCTGGTGTCTAAATATGGACGTGTAGAGAAGAGTGTGGAGGCCACAGTAGAGAGGAGCTGTGCTCGCCGGGCGCTGGAATCATGACGGGACAGCTCTTATCACAGGTGCAACTGCAGTAGACACCCTCAGAAGAGTGTCATCATCTGAAGACAGGGATCTCAGTTTTATTTCCTCCATCTCCTACAACACCTTCAGACAGTGGTGCAAGAGGATGTGTTGTGCTGGAGTCACTCCACAACTCATCTGTCCATAAAGAGAATAAACATCAGTCTTAATGTATTTCACAACACTTCAGCATGTTATTCTTATTAAGTGAGATGGTCAAGCAAAGTCTCTGAGAAGCCTGACACCCTGTACTTCTCTAGACTCCAGGAAGGTTACACTTCTGGAAAATGGTGGCACTGGAGACTAAATGCTTCCTGATGGTTTCACACCTAATTCTTCACATTAATTCTTTTGCAGTTAACATGTCTGTTCTCCACCTGTTTTTTTCTGACCCCGCTGACCCAGTAAGCGTTTTGCTGTCCAGTGGTCACGTCTTAACTCTGCAATTTCTGTATCGCATTAGTTATGAATATTTCTCATGGGGATTTAATAATTTTTGACTTCTCAGTCTGAGTTAAACCTTCATTTTATCTGGTCAAAGAAAACATGGCTAATAATTCTGCAAACCTGAATATAAGGAGCTTTTTTTCTCTTCCAGCCGTCATGGACGAGTTTATATATCACTCATAAATGATTACATACAAAATGAACAGGAGGTATTAAGATTGATGTGGTTTGGAATTGGTAAAATGTGCTAGAAAAAAAAAAAAATATCATCAGAATATCAACTTAACTAATAATTATGCACACAAGCGTTCAAATGAATAATCAGTGATAACGCCACAGTTTACAGAAATCAACAAACATATTTTTTTCCTACAAATTGTGTCTTTTATGTAAACTGCGAACACGAAAAGTAGTTCACACTAAAACTTCTGTGCAGGGCTCTGAACTGCTTTAAGGAATGAAAATGGAAACCAGAAAAACAAACTAAAATTTTGACAGGAATTGACAGAATACAGAAACAGAATAAAATGTTAAAGTTCCAAACAGAATTTAAAATTTGACAATGGCCATTAACTGGTTAATAACGTTATTTCATCGTTCCATTTATTATTTTATATCTTGCTGTCAACCAATCAGAGTGAAATACTGGCTCAGCTGGGAACTCATCGTGGGTAGAAGTTTATCAGATGATAGTGTAAGATGGATTCAACAGATCACACCTGCAGCGCTTCTGTGAACGGAGAAACAGAATAAAACTATAGGCCTACAGAAAATTGAATAGTCTATACACATTCACTTAAATCACTGACAGATTAACAAAACAGAAGAAAAAATGTGCTGAGATTCGGATCATTGTGACAAGATCCAAAGTTCACGGAAATTAAAACCAGACGGCAGAAAATAGTTTTCTTTATTTTGCAAATGGTTTTATTTTACAGTTTTATTTATTTAGCAAAAGCTCAACGTAAGCTTCAGTTTCACTTTAAATTAATTTGTTTTTTGGATTGACGTTTTTATAGCCTTAACTTTAGAGGATTTTGTTGTGGAGAGAAAGAAATCTAATAACTGTTTATATGTGTCTGTGTAGTGGCACCTAGTTGCTTCTAATTCTTCTGTACCAACCTTTTGAAGTCAGTCAAATTATAACCAGTATTTGAAACACGAGCAAACCACAAATCTTCTTTTTAAATGTTTACTTCCAAAACGTAAAATAAAAAATGTTACATAGACATGGTATGAAACGGTCAAAAAAACTGTATTGGCTTCCATCGTCTCTAACTTCAAACTAAAAAACTAAACACATCCAGTCGCTTGCGTTATGACGTAGTGCGATCTGACTGGAAGCTCAAAATAATTAAATGTTATCAGATCTAAACATTACTAAGTATGCATTTTTAAACCAGAAATTATGTCTTATGAATTTTAATGAAATATTTTCTTATTAATTTTACTAAATTAATTGTTTTCAGATGAAAACTAATCCCTATGTGGCTCTTACAACATGTATATAGCTTATAATGGTTTTTTATAATGTTTGTAAACATTTTGCTTTACCGACATTTTAGCACATATTTTCTGAAATGTAATAATAAAATGCAACGGTTTTTTTCCCTTTCAAAACTCAGTTTTTATAGGAGTAGCATTTTTTAACAATGCAGAACCCATTTTTATAATAGTCTTATAAAATACTACAGATTTTTTTTTAGTAGCCTACAGTTTGGCCAAAATCTAGAAAAGAGGATGCTGTAAGTCTGTGCCTGTTTTTTTTTCTTTTTCTTTGACCTTTTTTTATAGTATTAAGAAAACGCTGTACTTTATTATTATACTTTATTATTATAGGCAAAGAAAAAGTTTAATAAAAATAACATTATTAACCAGTATATTTTTTCAGAATGAGTAATAAAACAGAGGAACACATGGAAGAATGTTAAAATATGGATTAATTGCTGATTTTTTCTTGAATTTGTTTATTCTTTCTCAAGCCTTGCTTCTGTGGTCATCTACTGACCCTCTCATTTTTTTTTTTTTTTTTTTTAACCTGTATGACTTTATATAGCCGAGAAATTAAAACAATGACATCCCAGTCAGTTTTTCATATTTATTTTTTTATCTGTATAGGACTTTTTTGTTCACAATAGGCCCCAATGTTTGATATCCAGCTTTACAGGAAGTCTATTTCAGAATCAGAATCAGAATAAAACACGAAGAGCTTTTATTACCAAGTATGTTTACACACACAAGGAATTTGAACCTGACAACAGGAGCTTCCAGTGTAGAAGAAAGTACATACGAATAACACAGTAGGGATGTAATATAACGCTAATATAAAAAACAACAACAACAACAACAACAAAAACATTAAATAAGTACTATATATACAGAATAGAAGTATAGGAAGAAATATTTAATTGTTTTAGATAAATGTACAGGTATGTTTTTAGTGTGTAGATATGTTATTTACAAAGTGTGCCAGTTTAACATAAATGTCAGATAACTATGTTAGTTGTGATGGTACGGTGTGGTAATTATGAAGATAATTGTTCAGGTTGAATAGAGCCTGCTGTGAAAAAAAAAAACAGTTCTTGTGCCTGGCTGTTCTGGTGGTCAGTGCTCTGTAGCGCTGACCAGAAGGCAACAATTCGAAGATAGAGTGGGCTGGGTGTTAGGGGTTCAAAGTGATTTTTTTTAGCCCTTTTCCTCACTCTGGAGATGTAAAGATCTTGGAGGCTGGGCAGAGGGGCACCAATGATCCTTTCAGCAGTCCTGACTGTCCGCTGTAGTCTCTTGATGTCTGATTTTGGTACCCGAACCAAAACAGACAGTTATGGATGAACACAGGACAGACTCAGTGATGGCAGAGTAGGACTGTTCAGCAGCTCCTGTGGCAGGTTAAACTTCCTCTCAGCTGACGAAGGAAGTACAACCATCTGCTGGGCCTTTTTCACAGTGGAGTCTATGTGAGTGTCCCATTTCAGGTCCTGAGAGATGGTGGAGCCCAGGAATCTGAATGACTCCACTGCAGCCCACAGTGCATGTCTATGATTGTGAGTGGGGGAGTGCAGGGGGGTTTCTCCTGAAGTCCACCCCACGATCATCTCCACTGTTTTGAGAGTGTCAGCTCCAGGTTGTTGAAGAGTGCACCAGACAGCCAGCTGCTCAACCTCTTGTCTGTAAGCAGACTTGTCACTGTCCTGGATGAGACCGATGACTGTAGTGTCATCTGCGAACTTCAGGAGCTTGACAGAGGGGTCCTATGAAGTGCAGTCATTCATGTAGAGAGAGAAGAGCAATGGGGAGAGAACACATCCCTGGGGGGCACCAGTGCTGATGGTGATAGTCCTGGATGTGAGTTTGCCCAGCTTCACTAGCTGGGTGCCTGTCTGTCAGGAAGCTGGTGATCCACTGACGGAGGTGGGCACGGGGAGCTGTGTGTGTTCGTCAGAGAGAAGGTCAGGCATGATGAGCAGGTATTAAAAGACCGAACTGAAGTCCATGCAAATAGGATCCTTGCATAATTCCCAGGTCTGTCGAGGTGTTGCAGGATGTAATGCTATCCCATGTTGACTGCATCATCAACAGACCTGTTTGCTCTGGTAGGCAAACTGGAGAGGATCCAGCAAGGGTCCAGCGATGTCCTTCAGGTAGGCCGGACCAGTCTCTCAAGTGACTTCATGACCACAGATGTGAGAGCGACCGGTCTGAGTTGTTTAGGTCCAGTGATTTTGGGCTTTTTGGGGACCAGAATGATGCTGGAGCGTTTGAAGCAGCAGGGAACTTCACACAGCTCCAGTGATCTGTTGAAGATCTGTGTGAAGCTGGGGGCCAGTTGGTCAGCGCAGACTTTTAAACAGGCAGGTGAAACACCATCTGGACCTTAAGCTTTTCTAGATTTCTGCTTCCTGAAGACCCAGTTCACGTCCTCTAAACAGACCTTAAGCACAGGTTGAATTGTGGGGAGGGAGGGAGGGGGAATGCACGTATCTTCACAGAAAACTGATATGTGAAGTTACAGTCTCTGTGAGCTCGTCCAGATCGGCAGCTTCAAAAACACTCCAATCAGTGAGGTCAAAACAAGTTTGTAAATCACTCTCTGCTTCATTTTAGTCCATCTTTTAACAGTCCTTAAAACATGTTTAGCTGATTTCAGTTTCTGCCTGTAGGTCGGTATAAGATGAACCAAACAGTGATCGGAGAGCCCCAACACTGTTCGTGGGACAGAGTGATATGCATCCTTTATTGCTGTGTAACAGTGATCCAATATATTACTGTCTCTGGTGGGACACGTAATGTGCTGCTTGTATTTTGGCAGTTCACAGGAGAGATTTTATTTGTTAAAATCTCAAGAATGATTAAAATAGAGTCTGGGTACCTTTGCTCCCATTTCAGTTATTTGTTTCGGCCAGTTGTTGCATCGCGGTGCTCACGCATGTGTCGAAACATTCACGAAATGAAAGAGGAAAACTACCCGCAGTTCGCGGCGAGTAGAAAGGTTTACAGTTTATGATGAGTGCCTCTAAGTTAGGGCAGCATACCTTTTTCAGCGTTGTGATGTCTGAAAAACCAACTTTCGTTGATGTAGAAACACAATCCACCCACCTCTCGTTTTCCCCGTTAACTCCGCGATGCGATCCGCTCTGAACAGCTGGTAGCCCGGCAGATGAAGTGTGTTGTCAGGAATGGCTTCACTCAGTCAGGTTTCAGTGAAGCACAGTGCAGCAGAGTTTGAAAAGTCCTTATTGGTGCGGGTTGAGGAGAAGTGTTTTCCCACAGCCTTGCACTCTATTTGTGGCGGCATCCCCCGCCCTTAACATAAATACACAGATTATTTTCTGCCAGCCGGAGGCGCTATTAGAGAGATAGAGGTTTGTCTGTTAACGGCTGTATACAAAGCAGCGCTGAGCTCACAAACGCTGATTTATCAGACATTACTCACAAGATGGAATGAAAATGACAGCGACAATTTTCTGAAAACAGTCGGTTTTCCATCTGAACGTAGCACAGTATGGTATAAGGATATGATATAGAAAAACAAACCCGCGGTGGTTTTTGATTTTGTCAAACTTGTAAGTGTTCATATTTATTCAACGAAGTCAAAGCCTTTGGAAAATCTATTGTGTGGCAGTCAGTTTTGATATTGTTCTGGCAAATATTGTCTGGGATGTGTTGCCTAGTAATTAAGGAATTCGTAGCCTCTGGTAAAAACTTATGGAAGAAGAAAGACAAAAAACAGAACAAACAAACACAAACCAACAGAAGAATTGCGGAGCTCAGCGTCCGGCTGCCGTTTTGCGGTGCCACCGGATGGTAACCCGGTGTATTTGTAACAGGAAGTTCTACAGTAGTGTCTGTGAGGTCTCTAGAGTCCCTATTTTCAAAAACTTTTTGATCCAAAACTTGATTGCGGATAGTCATAACAGTGCATTGAGTGAGCAAGACAGTGACTCCTGGAGGAAAGAGACTCAGATCCTCTCTGACTGTAAAGAGTGAACAGTGTCAGTGTTATTTAACTGTGTTATTATTCAGGTGAACTGTAAGATTAGTTTATACGTTTCTGTGAGGTTTTCCTTGTTTAGTTTTTCACTTCATTCAGAAATACTTCACATTATGACAGTGATATTTAAGCAGATGGATCAAAGAGTGTTTACGAGGTTATGTGGTGTTTTTGTGTGGGTGTCAGCTGGTGAAGACGGGACATTGCTGAAGATCTGGTCTAAGAGTGGGATGCTGAGGTCTACTCTCGCCCAACAAGGTACACACACACACACACACACACACACACACACACACACACAATTAAACACATGAAATGGAGTGCATATTTAAATACTGGATATAAAGGGGTTATGAAATGGAGAATCACAATGTCTTGATATTTACACTGCAGTTACTTTCTGAAGAAAATATACTGCAAGATCCAGAACTCAGAGCTTTACAGTTTTAAAATATGACGTATTGTGTCCCTGCACCTACTGAAAGGCCTGGGTTTGACACACATCACAGCTTGCAAGCATCTGCTGCGATGGGAAACTCATACAGGAACACCTGAGAATCACCTGACACAACCTTAGCTGTTAGTTTTCGAGTAATGTACACTTTACAAGCACAGACCGAGAGTTAGAGTTTGAGCCATACAACTTACGAAAGAAAACATTTTAGCTCATCCACAGGTGAATTCCAGTCCTGTATGCCTTTCTTTTGGTCTCCAGAACACAAAGAGAAATGAATAAAAAAACTATCTTATAAAAATTAGTGTTACTATTAGAGATGTCAACGGTGATGGCCAAATGTTTCTGGTCACGATTATAGTGACCTAAATTATCATGTATATATCACGGTATTGTAAAATGTGCTGGAAATGTTCAAAAACGTACTGGCCACGTTAATAACTTTCACAAGTTGTGTATTTAAAATCAACAAACAATAAATATAATAACTAAAAAAAAAAAAAAAATAACATTAGCAATGATTAGCACATGTCTGGATTTTAAATGATAACATGACTGACAACAGCTTTATCTAATAACTAGGGACGCTCCGATACAGGATTTTTGCAGACACGATATTATATTGAGTACTGATTTCTTGTCATTGTGCTTCTGTGGGATATAAATAATCACAAAAAATTATTCCTTATATGGTGAACATTTTAATATGCTTTTAAAAATGGGGTTTATGCCATAAACATCATGTATAGAAACGTAATATAGACAAAAACAAATACAAACAAAAATGGAGCAGTTTGATGCAAACCCACAAGGTTTTATTCAAACAATATCCAAAAGTAAACTGTGGAGGGACAAAATAAACATAAAGAAAGACATTTAAACTCTTAAAAGAACTAATGGGAGTAGTTTGATTGCAGCTCATTAGGAAAATTACATTGTCCAATGCTGGATGAGAGGACAAAATTAAAATAGAAACATTTAAAACTACTGAAAGAAACAAAACAGAGTAGAGTGTGTGTGTGTGCGTGTGATGACATGACTGCGGCCCCACATCATTTATGTCACAAGTTTTAGTGAGTAGCCGATCGGTCATGAAAAGGTGATTAGCCAGGGCGGCGCGATATCAAATCAGAGCATCCTTACTAATAACAGGTACAAAATATTAAATAAAGCTTCGCAAAAGTTTTCATAAAAAAGGTAAACCTCCTCAGCCTTTAAAGAAAAGGGTCAAGTCAAAATGATGATTGAATAATAAACGATTACATGTATTTTATCATGCATCCTAAATAATTCTAGATACGTTATCTGAATTGTTGTAAATGGTGGAGAATCCACATGAGCTTGTTTTCATCAGCCGGTCATAAACTACAGGCAGGGGCATGTTAATCCGGTCTGTTTCTAGTCCAGACACAAGAAACTGCACACAGACTGAATGTGAATGTGAGTCTCTGTAAATCGATCTCGGGACAGCAGGTGGCGATGATGGAGCAGCAGAAGTACAGCTGTGTTTTCCTCGTCAACAACACTGGTTTATTAGCAATTACATGCAGCGAAGGTGAAAACAAAATGCCATCCAATCTTTTCTGAAGACAGTATCTTCAGAGGTACATTCATATAGTTAACTTATTAATATATTCTTTGTATAATCCCTGAGCACTCGATTTTAAAAACCTTGACAGCTCTCCACAATGTTTTCACACAAAATGAAACTACGCTACAGCTCTGCTGGTACTTAAATCATGCTGCTTTATGCTGGATAACATTTATTGTAGCCCTGGAGTTTGATTAAATTAAGTCGCAGTAATCAAATACGGTTTTTAATAATAACAATATGAAACGATTTATCATGATTTATCGTGCCAAACCGGTAATCGTTCCATCCCCGTTTTTAGGGGTTTTTTTAACCTTTTATTTGTTGGCCAGTAAACACCTGTTTTTGGACCCCAGTGCCCAAGTGTAGTTGAAACCTCCTTTAGGGTCTTCACATTTGATTGGCGGTGTGAAAATCCAGTGTAGGATGTGGAGAGACCACATTCTAACTGCAACACACACGTCATTTCCAGCACACCAACACCGTTTCGATTGTGGCTGTGGTGGTCCAGAAGAAAGACTATGAAACAGAAGAGACGGAGAGGAAAAGTCACTTACACTGTAATCAGTAACGCGGAATTGATCTCAGCTTGGTGGTGGATGAGGAGAGATCCCCATATGATTGTAAAGCACTTTTGGTGTACAGCAAATACAACAATAAAGTGCCTTTAAAATGCCTCATTCATTCATTCACATCATTCATTCACACCGTAATCATCACTATAAGCCAGATAGCTATTTGCACTGTTTAAATAGCAATCAATTCTATTTACATCTAAGTGAACAAAATAGTTTGTATTTTTTAGCGATATTCTATTTACACTAGCGGTGCAAAAATAGCCTAACGGTTATATGTAAACACATGTTCCAATAGCGGCAGATTTATACTACTTAATGCAAATAAGCTGTTTTGTTAGGTCGTTTGCGCCTTGGTCTGTATCCCACCTGGACATGTGTGTGATGGCTCCGTGGTTGTCTGTGCAGGGACCTCCCGGTGACGTCGCGGCTTGGCGTGGCGGCTCCAGACTCAGGACGGGTTCGGTACACATCGGGGCGAACAGCTGGTCGATCAAACCCCTGCCAGGCCACAGCGCCAAAGTCCTGCCGGTATCAGCGTACACGACACGATCACGACTCACCACACCACGAGGCCCAGACTCTGTGTTCACAAATCACCACTTTTCCACACAGAGGACGACCCTTATTCATAGGGGGGGGACTGACAGTTATTCTACCAACATTTACTAGAACTTTTCAATTACATTAACTGGTTCACTAGGAGATCTTTTTGTACTGTTGATTTGACAAGCCACTAGAGTTGACTTTCGGATTTTTATTAAACATTGTTTTGCTAACAATGTCAGATTCTGACAAAGTGTAATTTATGATTAATGAAAAAAATTAAACGAAAATCATTTAAAATGCTCTGTATAGATCATCACCACAAAAGACATGTGCATTTGTTTTAAATTTGAAGGTTAGTTTACCATGGTTCTAAAGAAAAAAGAACATCGTTTTTATTAGGCTGGCACACAAAGAGGGACATACAAAATATGCCACGCATTCTGGAAAAGTTCACGTGTTTTGGTTGCTAAGTAATAACTTTAAAATCACCAATTATTGAACGTTTGGTGGTCCCTGTATAGTTGTTTTTCAAAACTTACAGATAAAAACATAATTGGACCTCCTGCAACATTCCGGGACAGGTTATTTTTTCAAGTGGAAAAAACAAGAAAACCCTAGAAATGTTGATTATTTGGTTTCTAGAAAATAACCAACGGGGACAAACCAATGCTAGCGTATAGGGAAGGTTTGCTGGTGATTTAGTCCTGTAACATGACTCATGTCTGAGAAAGTACCTTCATAATAAAGCTGATGGAGCGGTGATGGGGCGATGGCTGGGGAATTGAAAATCGTTCCGTTGTTATAGTTGTTATATCACAAAGACCCCTCCCCCACATGACCTTTGACGCTCCTGAAGATCAGACCCCAGAGGAGCAGATAGTGGTCACAGACCACTGGTGCGAGTGCGTCAAATATACTCAGCAGAAAACGACACCCAGCAGCATGAACTCTAGCCATCTTGGGGAAGGTAGCAATTGCGACGCTGTGGGCGTTTCCTAGAGAACAGCGAGAACACAGATTAGCACACATCGTAACACGGGTGTTCAGGACATGCTGCTTTCATAGATCATGGGAGCTTTAGTATATGTAGTAGCTTTATAAGTTAGGGACGACATAGAGATAAATCACAGTCGCTTTTATGTATTCACGAACTCTCAGGGTGCAAGATGCCCAGTTTATCTACAAGACTGGGTGTATGAAATCAACAGAAGATTCCTATATTTTTGCGACTACAAGTAGGAAACGGTGTCTTAAACAGTGTGTGGGTCATAGTAGTACAACAGAAAAGCGTAGTCGTATTAATCACAAAATGGGCTGCTGCAACACCGATATCAGGTACTAAGTTGGTAGGATCCCCACACGTGTTTGACCTCGCGCATGATCTGCCACGGTTGGCAGGGGGACAATCAGGTAGCTTGGTCATGACTTAGGAGGTCAATTCATGAAGGTGGAGTGGAGTGTGTGTCAACCGATCTCATTACTGTCTCAGGAGGAGAAAGACTGCAAAAATAAGGTAAAGATCAAGTAAATACAGGGTTTCTGCCCCAGATCTAAACAAGTCTTATTAATCCACACTTCCATAAATTAAATCAAAGCAGAAAGCCTCTAACTCATAATGTTGCACGGCATTTCTAAAATTGTCCAATAGGTGCATCGTCGCCGTGTTTCTGTTTTGGGGGGGTTTTCCAAACCCAAAATAAAAATAAGCAAAGGTTGCGGTGTGCTATGGATGCTTTTTTCAACTTTTTCAACGCGTTTAGTTAGTCTGTAATGGTTGCTGTTTGAGCAAATAAAAGATCTGCCAAAGGACAAAGCTGCTAAGTCCACCTTCAAAAAGAGATTATTTTATTTACAGAAATAACTTTTCAACGAACAAACTCGTTTGGACTAGGGCGAAGGCGTGTGCATTATTTTCCAGGATTTTGGTGATTCACAACTACCGACAACAGGGACGAGACCTGGTTGAGCTGCACTACAGGAAGCTGGGACAGCAGCACGACGTCTCATGTGAGGTTACTGAACTGAGAGCGGAGACACGCTAGTTTTCCCAAGCAGACAAAACTTACGAGTGGTTGACAATGCAGATCCGGGTTTAATCGCGCTCAAATTGATTTGATTTTTGACGCAATCTTTGACACTGAAGCCTCACAGGTAAGGGGCATGACGTTTTTCGCCCGGAACAGGGCGCTGATGTGCAGTCTAGGCACAAGCACACAATGGCCCCAGCTAAACCCAAGCAGCAGCAACACCCTGGGCTCAGCTAAACCAATCACAGCAGCACTCTGGGGCCCAGCTAACCAATCACAGCACACTCTGGCCCAATCTAACCACTCACAAGAACAGCACGGGCCCCAGATAAACCAACTCACAAGCACACTTCTGGCCCACCCAACCAATCACATTTACACCACGTGGCCCCAGCCACCCAATCAGCCACACAATCACAGCCCACATCTGGCCCAGCTAACCAATCACAGCACACTGTCGGCCCAGCTAACACCAATCACAAAATACCCCTGGCCCCCAAGCAATACACAATCACAGGCTCCACTGGTCCCCAGCCAACCAAATCACAACAATCACCGGCAACACACTGGGCCCCGAAGGAAGCCAACCAATCACAGTCACACTTTTCTGGCTTCCAGGGCTAGCCAGCAAAGCCACGTCGCCATACGTCTGGCGCAGGCCGACCAAGCGAAACGGACCGCCAGACGCCGGCGCGCCGCGCTCCAATAAACAATCACAAAAAATCCACCGAGCAGCGTCTCTTCGCCACTGGCCCTAGCTCTTTTACTCTCTCTTCAATCACAGCACACTCTGGCCCAGCTAACAATCACAAAACAATACACTGGCCCAGCCAACCCAATCACAGCCACACACTGGCCCAGGCCCCCCCCCCTCCCCCCCACCCAATCACAACAATCACAGCACACACTGCCACAGCCAACCCAAATCACAAACTAATCACTAGCAACATGGCACAGCCAACAATCAAAACAATCCACAGCACACCCACTGGCCCAGCCAACCAATCACAACAATCACAGCCGCAATCACACTGGCCCATGGCCAACAACAATACAAACAACAACTTACAGCACACTACAGCTGTAACTGGCCCTCAGGCGCCAACCAATCAACAAAGCAAACTCAACAGCACCCACCTGGACACCAGTGGGCCACACTCAATAAATCCACAACACAGGGTCCCAGCACACTTCGGCACCAGGGCCATAAACTCCGTAATCACCAACCACACCACTGGCCCGAGCCGAAAACCACTAAATCACAAACATACCAGCACCTCTGCCCAAGCTAACCAAATTCACAGCGACACTACGAGCCCAGCTAACCAAATCACAACACACTTGGGCCCAGCTAAA
>NW_024879319.1:351622-351697 GCF_018340385.1 Cyprinus carpio | reverse complement strand
TACAGCACACATTGGCCCAGCTAACCAATCACAGCACACACTGGCCCAGCTAACCAATCACAGCACACACTGGCC
>NW_024879319.1:350361-350629 GCF_018340385.1 Cyprinus carpio | reverse complement strand
TAAGTCCACTTCAAAAAGAGATATTTTATTTAACAGAAATAACTTTTCAACGAACAACTCGTTTGGACTACAAGGCATATTTTCCAGGATTTGTGATATCACAAATACCGACAAATGGGACGAGACCTGGTTGAGCTGCACTACAGAAGGCAGCGAGTGTTATATCACTAAGTCGGAGACACGCTAGTTTTCCCAAGCAGACAAACTTAGAGTGGTTACAATCATCCGGGTTTAAATCGCGCTCAAATTGATTTGATTTTGACGCAAT
>NW_024879319.1:341709-349836 GCF_018340385.1 Cyprinus carpio | reverse complement strand
GCAGTTGTATTGCTAATCCCACAACACACTCTGGCCCAGCTAACCAATCACAACACACTCTGAAAGCCCTTCAACCAATCACACAGCACACTCTGGCCCAGCTAATAATCACAACAAACACTGGCCCAGCCAACCAATCACAACAATCACAGCACACTATGGCCCAGCTAGCAATCCACAGCACACTGGCCCAGCCAGCCAATCCCACAACAATCACAGCACCTCTGGCCCAGCCAGCCAATCCACCTGCCACACACTGGCCCAGCCAGCCAATCACAACAATCACAGCACACTCCTGGCCCAGCTAATAATCACAGCACACTCTGGCCAGCCTTCAACCAATCACAACAATCACAGCACACTCTGGCCCAGCTAACCAATTCACAACACACACACTGGCCCAGCCAACCAATCCTAACAATCTACCTTTACTGTGGCCCAGCTAACCAATCACAGCACACTCTGATACCTTCTTAATCCACCCAACAATCACACCAGCACACTGTGGCCCAGCCATTCAATCCTGCAGCACACTCTGGCCCCAGCTAACCAATCACAACAATCACAGCACACTCTGGCTGGCTAACCAATTACCAGCACACATTGGCCCAGCTAACCAATCCACAGCACCACTGGCCCCAGCTAAACCAGGCTCACACACACTGGCCCAGCAAACCAATCACACCACACACTGGCCCAGCTAACCAATCACAACAATCACAGCACACTGTGGCCCAGCTAACCAATCACACCACACACTGGCCCAGCTAGCAATCACAGCACACTCTGGCCCAATAACCAATCCCACACACTGGCCCAGCTGCATTTATGGAGTTGTTGCCCTGCATCATATTTATCAACAGTCAACTGTAATGGTATTTTTTGATTTTTTGTACTGGTTTAATTGTTGGATTGTGTGATGGTGTGGGGGTCTGGGGTGGTTATTTCTTCATAACTAATTATTTAAGTTAACGCGTTAAACTGACAGCCCTTATCCGAACACAGGGATTGCTTACGAGACATTGTTGGCATTACAGCTGCTTGAGCGCAGAGAAAATACAGGGCTGTCAGTCAGACACTGTGGGCGGGGTCTAAGCAATGTTATGTCATATTGCTCGCAGACCAAACAGCAGGCGAAAGGGGAGACTGATTTGGCCTAATAGGGATTAAAAATGAGGATTTAGGTTAGTCATCATTGTTGGGTGGTTGTGTTCACACACTGCCAACACACATTTATGACTAAACACCATGTAAATGTGGATTTTGCATAATAGGTGCCCTTTAAATCATACATTTACATGAGCTGCAAAGTGAAGATATGCAGTCTTGTTTTCTGAGAAATTGAACAAAGCCCATGATACAACTCGTGTCAACACTGGACGAGAATTCATTGGATTTAAATCCAAACCATAGATGGAGAAGGCAGTTACCTGCTCAAAAGACATTAATTATGGATGTTCATCTTTGTATTTTTAACATGACGTCTTTTCTTTCTGGAGGGGCCGAGTTTTGGCCTTGTTAGTGACATTCTCCTGCCACTTTAGCATGATTAAACAACTTAGCTCATGTGTATTGACGGCTCCTCTTGAGTTGAGTGTGAGAGTGTTTCTGTGTGCTGCAGGTGTGGGACAGCTACGGCCGGCTGCTCTTCTCCAGCTCGGCTCATGATTACCCCGTCACCTCAGTGGCCTGGGCTCCTGACGGAGAGCTCTTCGCCATGGGCTCCTTCCACACGCTCAGACTGTGTGATAAGACCGGGGTAAGACACACACACGCTCCTCTCACAGCCCCTGACATCTGCTGGAGTTCAGCATCATTCAGAGACTCTTCTATTTCACTTCATCTCAAACACGTTTTAAATGAGAGTTTCAAGTCAGAAGGAGATGGAAAATTCATCCTAAATTCATACATTGATCGGATTGTGAACGACTCCATGCACATCCACAGATGATGTTTAGTTTTTCATTTGAACTCATAATCTTTACTCCAAATCTCATTACTTGATCTTCTGGTGAAATGACAGACATTTCTCTGGTGACATGTGCCACATTTCTCCATTCATTTTGCTCTTCTGCCCTTTATTGCAGTCGACTGCATGCTCATATTCAGATTGAACCAAGTCCCTGTCTTACTTGAAGCTGTCTGTTTTACATGTTTTTCAATAATGTTTTACTTACATACATAAGAAAACACCTCCCGCTACTTCTGTTATACCTTAAACTTTGTTAACTTAAATTTTCTGCATGAGGATCATAAGCTTACTGGCACTTTCCATAAAAAACACAAAAAGTCTAAAAGCTGTTTTAGTAATTTCAACCTCATTGTGTAATATTTATAGGGATTTGTGCCTGTAATGTTATACCTTTCTCATGGTAAGTGCTGTAATCCATGGCTGGACTATTTAAGCTCTGTCCTTTGGTTCAGACGGCCTGTGCGTGTGTGTGTGTGTGTGTGTGTGTGTGTGTGTGTGTGTGTGTGTGTGTGTGTGTGAGCAGACGAGTGAAGGGTTAATGCTGTGAGGGCTTTCATGCTGTGTCAGCAGTTCACTGCATTAACCCCCTCAGTAATAACACACGAGCCCCAGAGCACTTAAACAAACACAGATTTGGCGTTTCGCAGCTGGTTTCAGATACACATCATCACAGATGCAGTGCAGATGTGTTTGCAGTGTCTTAACTCTTTCTGAATAACCGTTGTGTGTCACATGTGCTACACAAATACACTTGCCTTCAGTGTTTTCGTATTTTTATGCTAGTGCATTTATTAGATTGTCAGATGGACTAAGATCAACCGTTTGCCCTTTATTCATTAGGCAGGTTCTCTCAAAGGATGCTCAGGTCCTGCCGTGTGATGGTGTGTGTGTGAACATGTTGTGTGTGTGCAGCTGCAGTCTGGCGTACTAGACTCATTCCCTCATGACGCATGATTGCTGCTCTGCATGTGTGAGATGAAGTTGCCTTCCTCCCCAGGTGAAGGGACAGAATTAACTTTCTTTATAACATTTAGTGGACTTAGATCACCATGCGTTGTGTTGAGCTCCAAATTTTTTGAGTGTGAACATTTTCGTTGAAAAAATGAAATATATGGCCTGCAGCATAGAAGCTCTCTGAAGAAACTCGGGATTCACTTTAGGTTTAGACCCCATAAAACCAGCCAAATCCAACCCAACTTAGATCAGGTTCAGCAGGCTCCTGTAGATGTATTTCATCCAGTGTTGCAGGTAAGTTTCTCTAAAAACTAATTAATTATAAGTAATTAATTACATCAGTCACAGTTAGATAACTGTACAAATTACTCTGTCCAAAAAAGTATTTAATTACTTATTACTAATTACTTACTAAATCCTAAATCCACCTCGACAAGTTAATGATACAAGGATAGACATGAAACTGTTATTTTAATTCTTTTTCAAGTAACTACATCAATTATTCTGCTCACACTTTAGATTAGAGTCCAGTTCTCACTATTAACTAACTATTAACTAACACTTTTGCCTTGATATACTCCTAATTACTGCTTATTAATACTCAGTAAAGTAGTTTTAGGATTAAGGATTTAGAATAATGTCTTTGCAGAATAAACCATTAATATGTGCTTTTTAAGTAATAATAAACAGCCAATATCCCAGTAATATTCATGCTAGTAACCAACTAGTTCATAGTGAGAACTGGACACTAGAGTGTTACTAATATTCTGGTTTAACCTGTCATACGTAAAGCGAGAAGGGTACATAAAAAACATGCATTTTGCTAGACTTTAAAACTTGATGTTAAATCCATTATAGTGTGCTTGTATATAAATGTTCTAATGTCTATACACAGTATTAATGTTTTAATATATTATGTTATATACAGTATATTATATATATTATATAATGTACAATATATTTGAAAGGCTGTATCAATCTTTAGTAGAGAAACAAACTAATTCAAATAGATGTGTTTAACTGTGTCTATAAGACTGCTTAATCTCAAGTAGAACCTCCCATCACATACTGAAACAGTCTAGTAGTATGCTTGTGCGTACTATTTAAATGCTCCTTGGTACTTATATTGGCCCACTTTGTAGTATATAAAAAGTATATATTTTATATAACAGTAGTAAACTTCGGAAGTGCACAACTAGTTTACATTTAGTTTGTACTAAATAATACTAAACGTGAACCATGGGTATACTTGATAGTTTACTAATTAAATACTTGTAGCATTTTTTAGTACAATCTAACTTTTGTTTAGTAGCTTACAATTTCAAGTATATCCTTAAGTTTTCTTTAAGTAGTCCTCTTACATCATACTTTTAAGTATACCAATATGTCCCTTATTTAGGCTTTTAATGTGTATATATATTACGTATTGCTGCTCAAAAAGACATTAATTATGGATGTTCATCTTTTGTATTTTTTAACATGACGCTCTTTTCTTCTGGAGGGCCGGTTTTGGCCTTGTGCTAGTGACATTCTGCCACTTTAACATGATTAAAACTTAACAGCCATGTATTGACCGCTCCTCTTGAGTTGAGTGAGAGTGTTTCTGTGTGCTGCAGGTGGGATGAAGCACGGCCGGCTGCTCTTTCTCCAGCTCGGCTCATGATTACCCCACACCAGTGGCCTGGGCTCCTGACGGAGAGAGCTCTTCGCCATGGGCTCCTTCCACACGCCAGACTGTGTGATAAGACCGGGGTAAGACACACACACGCTTCCTCTCACAGCCCCCTGACATCTGCTGGAGTTCAGCATCATTCAGAGATTCCTTTCTATCACTTCATCTCAAACACGCTTTAATGAGTTTCTGGGCCGATGAGATACCCATCCTAAATTCATACATTGATCGGATTAGAACGACTCCATGCACATCCACAGATGATGTTTAGTTTTTTCATTTGAACTCATAATCTTTACCCAAATTCATTACTTGATCTTCTGGTGAAATGACAGACATTTCTCTGTGACATGTGCCACATTTCTCCATTCATTTTGCTCTTTCTGCCCTTTATTGCAGTCGACTGCATGCTCATATTCAGATTGGAACCAAGTCCCTGTCTTACTTCTTGCTGTCTGTTTTACATGTTTTCAATAATGTTTTACTTACATACATAAGAAAACACCTCCGCTACTTCTGTTATACCTAAACTTTGTTAACTTAAATTTTCTGCATGAGGATCATAAGCTTACTGGCACTTTCCATAAAAAACACAAAGTCTAAAAAGCTGTTTTAGTAATTTCAACCTCATTGTGCACATTTTATAGGATTTGTGCCTGTAATGTTATACCTTCTATGGTAAGTGCTGTGTAATCCATGGTTGGACCATTTAAGCCTGTCCTTTGTCCAGACGGCCTGCGTGTGTGTGTGTGTGTGTGTGTGTGTGTGTGTGTGTGTGTGTGTGTGTGTGTGTGAGCAGACGAGTGAAGGGTTAATGCTGAGGGCTTCATGCTGCGTCAGCAGTTCACTGCATTAACCCCTCAGTAATAACACACGAGCCCCAGAAAGCCCTTAAACAAACACAGATTTGGCGTTTCGCAGCTGGTTTCAGATACACATCATCACAGATGCAGTGCAGTAAGCTTGCAGTGTCTTAACTCTTTCTTGAATAACCGTTGTGTGTCATATGTGCTACACAAATACACTTGCCTTCAGTGTTTTCAGATTAGTGCATTTATTAGATTGTCAGATGGACTAAGATCAGCCAGTTGTCTCTTTATTCATTAGGCAGGTCTCAAAGATGCTCAGGTCCTGCCGCAGGATGGTGTGTGTGAACATGTTGTAAAAGTGTGCAGCTGCAGCTCCGAAGCGTCTGACTCTCATTCCCCAGACGCATGATGCTGCCTGAATGTGAGATGAGATTGCCTTCCTCCCCCAGTGAAGACAGAATTAACTTTCTTTCTAACATTTATTTTGACTCTCTTAGATCACCATGCTGTGTTGAGCTCTCCAAATTTTTTGAGGTGGAACATTTTCGCTGAAAATGAAATATGTACCTGCAGCACAGTTTCTGAAGAAACTCTGATTCACTCTCTTTAGGTTTAGACTTCATAAAACCAACCAAATCCAACCTAACTTAGATCAGGTTCAGGCTCCCTGTAGATGTATTTCATCCAGTGTTGGGTAAAAGTTTCTTAAAAAAACCACTCAATTACTAAGTAATTAATTACATCAGTGCAGCAGAAGCTAGATAACTGTACAAATTACTTGTCCAAAAAGTATTTAATTACTTATTACTAATTACTTACTAAATCCTAACCACCGACAAGTTAATGATACAAGATAGACATGAAACTGTTATTTTAATTCTTTTCAAGTAACTACATCAATTATTCTGCTCACACTTTTAGATTAGAGTCCAGTTCTCAATTAACTAACTATTAACTAACACTTTGCCTTTGATATACCCTAATTACTGCTTATTAATACTCAGTAAAGTAGTTTTAGGATTAAGGATTTAGAATAATGTCTTGCAGAATAAAACCATTAATATGTGCTTTTAAGTAATAATAAAATAGCCAATATCCCAGTAATATTCATGCTATAGTAACCAACTACAAGTTCATAGTGAGAACTGACACCAGAGTGTTACTAATATTCTGCTAATCCACCAAAGTATTTAAAGGAGAAGGGTACATAAACATGCATTTTGGTTAGACTTTAAAAACTTGATGTTAAATCCATTATAGTATTGTATATAAATGTTCTACGGTCTATACACAGTATTAATGTTTTAATATATTATGTTATATACAGTATATTATATATATTATATAATGTATTAATATATTATTGAAGGCTGTATCAATCTTTAGCAGAGAAACTAATTCAAATAGGATGTGTTTAACTGTGTCTATAAGACCGGTTTAATCTCACAGAACTCCTCTCATCATTAAGGTCAGAAACAGTCTAGTAGTATGCTTGTAAGTGTACTATTTAAATGCTCCTTGGTACTATATTGGCCCACTTTGTAGTATATAAAAGTATACTTTAAGTATAACAGTAGTAAACTTCGAGTGCACAACTAGTTTACATTTAGTTTGTACTGCAACAATACTAAACGTGAACTTATGGGTATACTGATAGTTTACTAATTAAAATTACTGTAGGCATTTTTAGTACAAGCTAACTTTTAGTTTTGTAGTAGCTTAATACCTCAAGTAACTAGTAAGTTTGCTTTAAGTGAACTTTACAATCTACTTTAAGTATACTAGCTTATGTCCTTTTTATGTTTTAATGTGTATATATTTTGTTTATATTGATATCTGAACTTGCAAAACATCCAAAGAAAGAACAGAGTCTCTTCTTGTAAACAAACATTTAATTCTAGCTCATGCATTCTTATCATAAACACTTGAATGTTGGGTTTCATAAAATATAATAATAATTAGAAAGGAAGAAATAATTTTGAACAAAAAGCCTGAAAAAGACTGATTGGATTAGAATGATACTCAAAATGTCGATGGAGTCAGATATAACCCCACAGCTTGACGGTCATTTATTCCTAACGTTATCAGGTCTTATGCGTTTTATGTTTGATGTTCGTGAGATTATGTGGTGAAGCAGATGTTGTTTCCCTTTCTTCTTCGCTTGTGTTTTGGGATTCTCTCGTATAGTTTTTAGACTTCTTTTAAGTATAGGTCATATTCAAGATTTCAGATTCAAGATTCAATATTTTTTATTTGCACATACACAATTTATAGATCATATATAACGAACCAGCAGTGAAATGTGAGGCAGGTCCGCTCCTTGGACAGTGCAATTATTAAGAATACAACACAGATGAAAATTGCCATAAATCTAGCTAGAAACAATTGAATAAAAGGTAAACCTAAAATATAAGAATAAAATCTAAATTATACAAGAGATGTTTATACTGTAGAATTAATATATAGTGGAAAATAATGTGCCGGAAAGTAAACGGTAGTCTTAAAATATAAAGAACCAGGAAGTACAAGAGCAAATGTGCAACAGGTTGACACTTTCAGTATGTCAATGTGAGGTAGTGACTGATTAATATCTTACTGATAAAGTGAATATTATGGAGAACATGAAGATGTTAAGAGGCGGGTTTTGAGTTTTAGGAGCCCTGATGGCCTGGGGAAGAAACTCCTCCTAATCCGCTCAGTTTTTGACATCAGCTACGATC
>NW_024879319.1:340772-341658 GCF_018340385.1 Cyprinus carpio | reverse complement strand
GAGTTACGTATTGCTGTTGGAAATGAGGCCCAGAACCACAGTATCATCAGCAAATTTAATAATAGATGTGGAGCTGTGGGAAGACACGCAGTCATGTGTGTGTAGAGAGAGTAGAGCAGGGACTCCAGGACACAGCCCCAGGGCTCCTACGTTCAGGGTGATGGAGCTAGAGGTGAACTGGGCTTCCACTTTCACCATCACTTGAGGTCTGCCGGTGAGGGAAGTCTTGAATCCAGTTGCATAGTGAGAAGAATTCAGGCCGAGGTCCATGAGTTTAGAAGTTAGCGGATGGGGACTATAGTATTGAAAGCTGAGCTATAGACGACAAATAGCAGCCTTACATAGTTCCTGTTATTACACAATGTGTGTGTGAGAGAAGAGTGCAGGATGTGAGAGGATGGCATCATCAGTGGATCTATTGGGGTGATAGGCAAACTGGAAGAGGGTCCAGCATCTGGGATGGAGGAGTTGATGAAGTTTTTAACCAGTCCTTCAAAAAGACCTTCATGACTCATTGATGTGATGGCAACTGGGCGATAGTCATTCAGGCAAGAGGGGTTATTGTTCTAGGCACAGGATGATGACAGATTTTTTGAAGGAGGTGGGAACCACCGATGTAGCAAGAGACTCATTAAAAATGATGTAAACAAACCAGCGAGCTGATCAGCACAGGACCGCAGAATACGGCCAGAAATCCCATCAGGTCCGGCTGCTTTCCTGAAGTTCACACGCTTTGGAGCCCTCCGAACCTTGTCCTCAGACACGGTGATTACATGATTATCGCTGCTCTGAATGCTGCTTCCTGACGTGCTGATCGGCAGATTCGCGCTGCTCAGATTGCTTTCAAAGCGGCCGTAGAAAGTGTTCAGCTCGTCAGCCAGCGACG